>NC_079220.1:16775214-17075214 GCF_029633865.1 Lampris incognitus | reverse complement strand
CTGATGCTCGGTTTGAACTGCAGCAGATCGTCTTGACCATGTCTACATGCCTAAATGCATTGAGTTGCTGCCATGTGATTGGCTGATTAGAAATGTGCGTTGACGAGCAGTTGGACAGGTGTGCCTAATAAAGTGGCCGGTGAGTGTATATATACACACACACACATATATATATAGCCAACTTGACAGCTGATGAGTGCGTGACACATGAAACAGGCTTGTACTGCTATGAATTAAAGTTTATATATGTATATATATATTTGTTAAAAGAAACACTCAATGGTAGAGAAAGTTCTCAACAAATAAAGAGCAAAATAATCCAGTGAGCCAAGTAAATTCTTTATGAAAGATTGACAGCTGATGATTGCTTATAGCAGGGGTCAGGAACCTTTTTGACTGGGAGAGCCATAAAAGCCAAATATTTCTAAATGTATTTCATTGAGAGCCATATAGCATTTTTAACGTATAATGAATTAAATATGTCTTACTTTTAATGAGACTTCTGGTGCTGCATGGTTTTGCTGATGGCCTTGTAGTCTGGTTCATACGTGGTGAGGCTGAGCTTCATGCAGGCGTTGAGGCTTCCATCAGTTAAACGTGAGCGTAGGTTGGTCTTAATGTTCCTCATATGCGAGAATGACTGCTCACATGCATATGTAGAGCCAAACATGGTCAATACGGCAATACTCACACGCTGCATTGTGTGGTATGTCACAGGAAGCTCGTTCCAAGTTTTAAGAATCAGCTGGTCTTCAGGTTGAAGATTTTTCATTTCCGTCCACTTGTGTTCCCTCGCCAGCTCTGCTCGCTGTCGCGCAAGACTTTCCAACTCTCCATTAAGTGACTTGAACTTACTCATCCACATGTCTGATGCCTTCAGGTCAGCAACTTCCAGCTCAAAGTCTCCGATAGAGACCCCGGGGATGCATGTCAGGTCGATTTTGTCCACTGCACACTCACGTGGATGAGTGATGAACTTGAAAAGACCAGTGCGCGCACGAAATTCTCCAAAACGTGCTTTGAATGACTGCAGGAGATTGGACGTAAAGCCAGCTAGCTGCTGGAGATCTAGATGTTGAGTGGAGTCACTTGCTAAGCATGCATCTCTAAATTGTTGCAGTCTTTCAAAGTGCAGAAGACGACCTGTTTCAATGTCCCTGAGAAAGACTTCCAGCTTGCTTTCAAATGCAAACACTGCTTGTTGAAGGGATGAGATTGTATTTCCAATACCTTGCATTTTCACATTGAGCTGGTTCAGATGGCCAGTTATGTCCACGAGATAGTGAAACTGCAGGAGCCAGTCAGTGTTGTCTAGCTCAGGATGCCTGACGCCTTTCATTTCAAGAAAAGTCCGGATTTCACTCAGGCAAGCTGCAAAACGGCTGAGCACCTTCCCCCTTGACAACCAACGCACGTTGCGGTGTAAAAGCAGACCGGGATAATGATTCCCAACTTCTTCTAACAGAGCTTTAAACTGGCGATCATTTAAAGCTCGGGCAACAATACAGTTGACCACTCGAATGACCAGCAACATCACCTCACCAAGCTCCTGGCCACACGTCTGAGCGCAAAGCGCCTCCTGGTGCAGGATGCCATGAAAACTTAGGATGGCTCTCTTTTCATGTTCACGGAGAAGCGCTACAAATCCTTTGTTCTTCCCCAACATACAGGGTGCACCATCAGTACAGACAGAAATAAGTTTATCCATCGGTAGTTTTTTTTCTTTAGCAAACTCCATGAAAGACGTGAATAAATCCTCTCCTCTTGTTGTCCCTTTCATTGGCAAAACAGCCAAGCTTTCCTCACGCAGTGTGTCACCTGCAGCATACCTGGCAATGATACTGCACTGAGATAGATGACTAACGTCTGTTGACTCATCTAACGCGAGAGAAAAGTATGTCCCGGCGTTTATGTCCTTAATTTGTGTTTCCTCGACTTGATTTGCCATCATGATGCTACGATCGTGCACAGTTCTTGCTGACAGGGGCATGTCTTTTATTCGTTTGATTATCTTGTCTTTATTTGGGAAGTCATCAAACAGTTCATTGGCCACATCAAGCATGAATGTTTTGGCATACTCGCCATCTGTGAATGACTTTCCATTCCTTACTATTGCCAAAGCCCCCGCAAAGCTAGCGGAATTCCCGTCACCTTGCTTGGGCCACACACGTAGTTGCTGCTGACTCGTCTGCACTCTCCGCTGTAGCTCCTCGCGTGCCCTTTTCCTGCTGTCCCCCGCTGGAGATTTCCGTGCAAATGAAGCATGGTGCGTATCGAAGTGCCGCTTTATATTTGACCGTTTCATCGATGCAATTTTATCATTGCATATTAGACATACCGCAGATCCTGCTCTCTCCACAAATGCAGATTCCTCTGTCCACGCAGCCTGGAGTGCACGGTAACCATCGTCTTTTTTTCTTTTCGCCAGCTTTTCCGTTACAAGGGTTGAAGCGGATAAACTAGTTGGCTATCTGAAAAAAAATGATTTCTTCACCTTTACAATGACCCGGACATGCTCGCGAGCCATTGGTTCCCGACCCGACCCACGGGTGACCCGTGACCCGTGAAATTTATCTTCAAAACTAATTTCTGTTCACTTTAAAATGACACAGTATTATTAAGAAATATCACAAGTATTTTAAAATCAGTTCCAAACTGATTTTTTTTTTTAACTCAAAATTGTCTGGGAGCCATATGCCGTCACCGGAAGAGCCATATATGGCTCGCGAGCCATAGGTTCCCGACCGCTGGCTTATAGCATGAAACAGGCTTGTACTGTCTCATAAAGAATTTACTTTACTCACTGGATTATATATACATATATATAGCGTTTTTTTTCCGAAACCATCAATGGTGTTGTTATAAGTGCTCAACTAATGAGGAGCGGAATATCAACACAGATACAGGGAAAGAAAAGTTTTAATACATTGCAGCACAGGCCTGTTTCATGTGTCGTGCACTTTATCAGCTGATGAGGGCGCGATGCATGAAACAGGCCTGTACTGCAATGTATTAAAACATTTTTTTCCCCTGTATCTGTGTTGATATAATGAGAATAACATTGTCAGTACCGTATTCAAGAACATCTTATCTCATCTCATCTTCAGCCACTTTTCCGGGGTCGGGTCGCGGTGGCAGCAAGCTAAGTAGGGCACTCCAGACGTCCCTCTCCCCAGCAATGCCCTCCAGCTTCTCTTGGGGGATCCCAAGGCATTCCCAGGCCAGTTTGGACATGTAGTTCTTCCAGCAAGTTCTGGGTCTACCCCGGGGTCTCCTCCCAGTTGGCCGTGCCCGGTAAACCTCCAAAGGAAGGCGCCCAGGAGGCATCCTAATCAGATGCCCGAACCATCTCAACTGGCTCCTTTCGATGCGAAGGAGCAGTGGCTGTACTCCAAGCTCCCTCCAGATGTCCGAGCTCCTCACGTTATCTCTAAGGCTGAGCCCCAACACACTACTGAGGAAAGTCATTTCAGCCACTTGTATCCGCGATCTCACCTTTTCGGTCACTACCCAAAGCTCATGACCATAGGTGAGGATTGGAACGAAGATTGACTGGTAAATTGAGAGCTTTGCCTTCTGGCTCAGCTCCCTCTTCACCACAATGGTCCGGTACAACGCCCGCAGTACTGCTGATGCTGCACCAATCCACCTGTCAATCTCCTGCTCCATCCTACCTTCACTCGTGAACAAGACCCCGAGATACTTGAACTCCTTCACTTGAGGCAACAACTCATCCCCAACCTGGAGGGAGCAATCCATCATTTTCCGGTAGAGAACCGTGGCCTCAGACTTGGAGGTGCTGACTCTCATCCCGGCCATTTCACACTCAGCTGCAAACTGCCCTAGTGCGCACCGGAGGTCGCGTTCTGATGAAGCCAACAAAACCACATTATCTGCAAAGAGCAGAGATGCAATTCTGATGTTCCCAAAATGGACACACTCCGCACCTTGGCTGCACCTTGAGATCCTGTCCATGAATATCACAAACAGAATCGGAGACAAGGGACAATCTTGGCAGAGTCCAACACCCACCTTATTCAAGAACATTATTGTTTTTATTACTATTATTATTAGACTTTATCTTAACTTGATTATATATACATGTCTTGCTGACTGTTCCATTTCAGTCTTCAGTCGGGTCTTAATGGCAGGGATGTGGTCTGCGCTGATGTACTGTTTTGAACCTCAGGTCCGGAAATTACATGCCGTCCGAAAGCTCCTGGGTGTCAGGGTTGCTATATTTGTCATTGAGGTTTGCCAGGACCTTGGTTTTAATCGACCTAGCCAAGTAAGTGTCCTCATCATCTTCAGCCAGGACTGATGTGACCAGAAGATGGAGAACTAGCTCGAGGTGGGAGATGCTAACATGCTCCTCTCAAGAAAGAGCATCAGTAAATTCCTGGAGAGGATGTAGCACTTTGTGAATGGACTCTTAACACGTCAATATCCTGCCAGGTTGGGACAAGGGTTGTGCATTTTGATTGCCTGACAATACCTGGGATATGGCCTTGGCCTGTTCCAGCACTGTTGCAATCATCATTTCTTTGGAACCCCATCTTGTTGGGGATTCAGTTATGGGAGTGTGCTCAAGAAGATTGAGCTCCCTCTGTGCCTCAAGTCATTGCTGACTTCTTCTTCCAACTGTGGGAGAAGTACCCCACCAGCTTCTTGCACAGCCCTGTTGATCTTGACATTCTTGTCATCTTTCATTGCATTTTCTGAAATAAATGAAAAAAATTAGTGTTCTTTATACAATTTAAGTTGTGTGTTATCAGGCTTTCACATGCGCGCACACACACACATTAGAAAACAATCTTTCATTCAGCCATTCTGTTCTTAAGCTTTCACGTTCTCATCTTACTCTTGCTCTCATCTCGTGCTCTCTTTCTCTCTTTCTCTCTCTCTCTCTCTCTCTCTCTCTCTCTCTCTCTCTCTCTCTCTCTCTCTCTCTCTCTCTCACACACACACACACAAAATGCTGAAAAAAACTTAGCAATGGAAAGATGTAATCCGTGGGCGGAATACTGGAGCCTGGTCGACTCGTTAAGCTGCTCTGACTTCACCATGTTCAATACATTGTCTGTCGTTAGGCAGACATTTTTTTCTTCATCAAGGTCCCAGCTGGCTGGTCCTTCTCTCAGGCCAGCTGCAATGTTCTCCCCAGTGTGGTCATCTGGGAAGTAAGCAGTCTGAAGACAGCGAGCTTTGAGGTCGAATTCTTCATTGATGAAATGCACAGTCAGACTCTGATAGGTTTCCGCTGTATGGCTTGACCACATGTACGTGGTAGTAGCGAAAAACTCCACTGTTTTTAGCTCCGCTGCAACTCTCTGCCTGCACGTTTTATATTGCTCCAGCATGGCAACCTGGCTAAAATATGTGCGGGATGACATGCTATACAGTTTGTCCAATGTCTTTACTAAAGCCATAAACTCAGCCTTGGTCACCGTGTTGAGGGGCATCATATCTTTCCCTATGAACTCCACTATTGCCTGAGTAATTTCGCGGTACCGTTTTGAATCTCGTTCATATGGAGATATAGTACTCTCAAACATTTCAGTCAGTGATCCCTGCCGGGTGGTATTTGACCTACTTGTTGTCGGGTTTTTAGCCATGCAATTGTCATACATGGCCTTGTGATGCTTTCTTAAATGCTGGAACAGGTTTGTAGTGTTGTTCTGTGTTGTAGCTATGGTAGCAAGACACGCTCTGCATAATACCTGAGTCTGTTCAGGATCTCATTTCCTAAATCCAAAGTAGTTCCAGACAACCAACGTGCTGCTCCTCTTTGACACCAAAGTCCCCTCTTCAATGTTCAGTTCTGCTGAGGCCATTTTCACAAGATATTTTCACATTACTGCTAGAATCAAAGCGTAGCGTGGCAAGTTGTTTTTTTAATGTACTACTCTCACTCACATGTCATGTGAGCGTAGGGTAGCATGTGTATATGTGAACCCCACATGGCCAGGTGTTTCCGACACTGATTGGTTAGATAATGTAACATAAAAAACACTTATTTTAATCACAGCCTTTGCGATTTGAAAATTGCCTTCTATTACATCGCAATTTCAGTTTGAATTCGAGTAATCGTTCCGCCCTACCAAATACCAAACAGCCCCTCCCCTTCCAACCATAGCATGTACAACAAACCCATCTCCAAACCACGGAGAACCCAGTGCTAACAAGTCAACTTACATTTGACCTAATAGTAGCAGTAAGACTGGTTTGGGCTCCTGCAAACTTAATGATAAACAACCAGGCACAAATAAACAAATTCCCTTCAACATCATATAACATGATTTTATTTTATTTTATCAACCATTATTTATTTTATATTTTATTTTTTTTATAACTTGGGTTTCCTCCAGGTGCTCCGGTTTCCTCTCACAGTCCACAGACATGGAGGTCAGGTGAATCAGCTGTACTAAATTGTCCCTAGGTGTGAATGTGTGTTTGTGTGTCGGCCCTATGATGGCCTGGTGGCCTGTCCAGAGTGTCTCCCCATCTGCTACCCAATGACTGCTGGGATAGGCTCCAGCATCCCTGCAACTCTGAGCAGGATAAGCGGTTTGGATAATGGATGGATGGATGGATGGATGGATCATATAATGTGGTGTGTGGCGTAAAAAATTAGTAATTGTTCATACTGTGGCAAACACTAGGGGCTATGCCTCTCACCCAGCAGGGCTGTGAGCTGGGGGTGTGGTTTACGTTCGCGGGCTCTCTGGTACAAGGTTGTTCCTGTTTTAGTTTGGTATTTGGAGCTGAGGAATAAAGTTCAAACTCACCTTCGTCTCCTGTGTTTTTCCTCATCCTGCCACAATACTACTAATTGAGAGGTACATCATGAAAATTATATGACTTTTACCAGTTCTCTTACTTGCGCAGTGTTTTAATGAATGCCCTGCCATCTTCTGGTGATTTAAACTCCTTCTTGGCACCGTTATGCATAACAAGGAGGTGCGCCAGGTATAGCAAACCAAATCGTATCCCTGGTATCTCACGGAGCTGGCGCCGGGTGTCGTTGAAGGCGGATCAGGCGCAAGCTGTCTTCGCGGTGTAGTTGGGAAAGACAGAGATGACTGTCTCGAATTTTGTTCCGTTACTGGGCTCTGGCTCGCCGCAAAATATCAACACAGTCCATATGATAATGTCATCGAGCGATTATTGGGCGAGGGCGCTCACTGGATTCTGGCTTTGGCTGGAGAGTGCGATGAACACGCTCTCCAATGGTATCAGAGGAGGTGCAAAATTGGCTAAGAAGATACTCAATTAACAGGCAGCAGTTTGTAAAGATAGGCGAACATAAATCATCATGCATGGATATTAATTGTGGTGTAACCCAGGGGTCGTTTTTAGGTCCAAAACTGTTCATTCTGTACTTAAACGATATATGCAAGATATCAAAAATATTGAAATTGGTTCGATTTACAGTTGACATGAATATATTTTGTTCTGGTCGGAATTTACAGCAGCTTTTGGAGATGACCAGAATAGTTATGGAAAAATCAAAACGAAGGTTTGACAAAAACAAATTATCCTTAAATCTGGACAAAACAAGGTTTATGTTGTTTGGATATTATAAAATAAACACCAAAGTAAAAGTAGTGATTGACATTGTCCAACTAGAAAGAGTATATGAAAATAAATTCCGAGGTGTGATACTAGACCACAAAATCTGCTGGAAACCTCACACAACATATGTGCGAGCTAAGCTGGCAAGGAGCATTGTAGTCATGGGAAAAGCAAGACACATTCTGGATCATAAATTATTATACACTCTGTATTGTTCATTTATTTTGCCATATATGATCTACTTTGTGGAAGTATGGGGTAACATATACAAAGCCAACATACAACCATTATGTGTACTACAAAAAAGAGCCATGAGGAACAATGTAGGATATCATAAACAGAGAAAAATCTCCTACCAAAATGGCCCAGCAGAACAGCTGTGAAAGAAAAAAGGATGGGAGGGAAAAGGCTAAACAGGCTCACTACTTCAACTGCCGTCATGGAGCCAGGCCCTTACCTGCCCTGTGACCAGGAGATGTTGTATTCGCCAAGTTGGACCATGAAAAGTCATTGTCTGTGCCAGCGGTGATCTCAAGTGAGAACACCATCCCGAGATCCTTCGTCATCAGGACGCAGCAAGGACCAGAACTGAGGCGGAATCACCGTCACCTCCAACTAGGGCCGGTTCCGCAGCCCATCCCAGAAGCGCCCGGTGAGAGCACAGGGACAGACATCCACTCTAATGGAGCCACCATGTTAGAGACTGTTTGTGTCAGTCAGAGTGTAGCTACACCCACAACCCCTCTACCCAGTCAGACGTTGACTAGATCTGGACAGGTGTGCAAGCCAGTCGACAGGCTTGACCTGTAGACAAGTGCAATCATATGGCCTTTTGGGGATGGGAAGGACAGAAGGGTACTTAAAAAAAAGGAGAGGAAACAAAAGGAAAGTTGTATTGACATTGATGTCGATAATGTTTATTTGTGTTTATGAAACTGTAACCCTTGTCGATAATGTTTATTTGTGTTTATGAAACTGTAACCCTTGGTTGAGTTAGAAAGAGACTGGTGTTTGTTGAAATGTCTCAATTTGAATTAATCTTGATTCATGATATGTGCTGTTAAAATAGCTATTTCTGTTAAAGTGTTTGTTTGATGTCATAGAAATAACACAAAAGGGGGGGATGTCATATACAGTAGTCAAATGCTCTTGCACATATGCAATGTGATATACGTTATACAGGAAAACGTAGGTGCTAGATGACTTCGGGGACGTTCCAGAGGAAGGTACATGAGTGTTGGTGTGTTGCCTGACGGTGATTCATTAAAACCGACAAAAGCTAAATAAACCCTCCATCGCAATTATTTACAGGCATAGTCGGTCTAACTTCTTATGTCCTGGGTACGACATTAAATGGCAACCGTCGGGCTGTCGGCGACTAAACCGGCACCCCCTCTTCAACCACTTGGGTTGTTGTTAGGAGGGTGTGTGGCACCCAGAAGGACTAAAAACAAAACTTGTCAAAGGGCGGATGAGTTCCTCTGTGAACCAACGGCAATCTATACCTGGAGAGGAGCTAGGGACCACCAGGTACTCCCCCTACTGAATACAATGATGACCCAACCTGTTGAGGCATCAGCTGTGCTCCTACGACCTCAAAAAAAGGTTACGGAACTGATGATGATGATGATGGTTAGTCTTAATGGTGTAGTTGGAAGATTTAGCCTTAGTGTTTTAGTGGAAGAGTTCATTTAAGCGTTAGTCTAATCATCTCACCTGAGAAGTGTTGTTAGTCAAAATTCTCTGTGATCTCGATAAACACTGTGATTCATGTAGGAAGTGTTACATATATGTAGGCCGATCATTAGTTTTATTTTATTTTATTTTATTTTGCCTTTAAGTTTTCTTGTGAATCTCCCCTTGACGGACCATGTACTTTTCTTTTGTTCAATTGCTACTTTCATTTTGGTTTCTTTTGTTTACCACCTTGGAAGATAGCAAGAGATCGCATGCACAATCTTTCTCTCTCTTACTAACCCTTTTCTGCCTCAATCTTCTCACACTCCTATTGCTGTGCCTCATCTCGTCTGCGCGATTTTGCGCAGCCTTTCACACATAACCTTTCTTTGTTCTTTTGGTGCCATTTCCTCGCCGCATGCAATAATGAGTGCGCACACACACTCACACACGCACAGCCTCACTACCTCATATCACCCTTTGTGCCTTGATCATTACATTGCTGCTCATCATTGATTGTACCTGATCAGTATTGGATAATTAACCTTGATTAGTATTGGTTGATTTTCTTTATTTATTGTTCTAATAAATTGCTTTCTTTGAAGTACAGCGTTGTCCTGCCTGTTTTGTGACAATATTTATTGAAGCCTTCCCCTGCCAGTCAAAGTACTCCAATTGGTCCCTGCCAGTCAAAGTACTCCAATTGGTCCAACATTGATTATTCCATGAATTCGAGAATTTTAATTATAACACATTAAACGCCAGAATTAATGCTTAATAACTTTGAAACTGATTTTCTGAGACTGATTTAATGAGACTGATTTGATTATTCCATCAATTTTAGTAGTTTAATTATGAAATTTTAAACAGCAAAATTAATGGTTTGGTAAATTTGAGACTGATTTAATGAGATTGATTTTATAATCCTGTTGCACTCACATTATTATTATTATTATTATTATTATTATTATTATTATTATTATTATCTGTGTGCCAATATGTGACTTTGGGGATGTATACTTGAATAAAGTACACTAGCATACTTAAATGTACTGACTGGCAACAAATCTCCTTATGCAGGACAATAAAGAATATCCATCCAACCATGCTTATATTTCATGTCAAAGCCAGGTGTAAAAGTGGTTTCTATGTTCTGTATGAAAGGCTCATATTATTATTTCATTCTGAGAGAGCCGCATACTGTAGAAAAATCAGTAAGTACGTATTGTGAATTTGATTTTGGAGATGCTGAAATGTCCAAAGCATGGTCCAAAGCCATTTTAGCAACCTAACCTTAGAGGAATAAGAGGCAGAAAGCTCTCAGTCATCAAAAAAACAACAAACCCCATCCCCATGAGGCACAGCACAAAATGAAATGGGGGGGGGGGGACTTCTCCAGAGTTTGTTGTAGTTAATAGAAAAGTTGTTAGATATGGCCTGCTCTCTGCGACATCTTTCACTGCAGAAACATTCCCTTGGGCTCAAAGTGCACACACACAGAAAGAAGTGCTACCTGCCAAAGCTAAAATTTACCTTTAGTAGTTAGTAGTGTTCCTGAAAAGTAACTTTGCTTCCTGTTCATCCGTGAGGCAGAAATGGAGGCAGAGAGCCGTGGAAATCCTTTGCTGTATCTGAGCGAGCCAAAATTGTAGAGGGAACGGAAAGCCTGAAAGTTAGTGGCCACATTTGCAGACCAAACGTGTAATGTGACTGTTTTTCTTTTCTTTGTATGTGGGCGGTGATTTATCTTCTTAAACAAACATAGACAGTCTCGAATATACACTCCCCCTCCTTTGTCTGTTTCCAGATCAGTGATATCTCTAGCTAATTCCCCTGTCGGCTGTCAGATTTCTCAGTCTCAGTCATACATCATCTGTTGTACACTGGTTTCTACTGTATAGTTGTTTAGTGTAGTTCTGTTGAAGATTTCTACTGTGTGCTGAAATCATCCATTTGGACCCATTTTATCTGCAAATCTGGCATAATGGAGACAGTTGCCAGGGTTGAGATGGGGTTTTATGAAATGCATCCATTGGCAGAATATGCTTAGTAATCTATGATCTATGATGGCTCACTGTCTCATGGTTATATACCACAGTTAATTCCATTCATTTTTTGTCTATGTTGGATTACATTCCATGACACTCGACAGATAAAGAGTCATGTAAAAAGTTACAATTTACTAGGTCTTTGAGATTGTCGTTTAAATAGAGTGATATCTGTCTCCATTTGCAGAAAAATGGCACTAATATGCATTAAAAAATGTGTAACATGATCTGCATCTATATTTTATCATCAATACACCTATCAAGTGAGCAATCGCCACTTTCTCATACAGAAGTATGTGCCATATGATTTCTTTGTTTTCCACAGCAACTCTTATTACTGCCGCAAGAGTTACCAGATCTTTTTAATCAGATTAAAGTAATCCCATTACATGAAGTCCATCACTCCTCAGAGCTGGTAACACACTGGTGACCAGGTTTCCATTCCCCCCTGATAAATCCTTGGGATTTCTCAGCCACTATTACCCACAGCCAGGTGGCTTAATTTTGGGACATGTAATTGGCGTCTCCTCCAAATAAAATCAAGCTTGCTGTCTCTGCCAGTGCTGTTTTGGACTGTAACGATCCTCTGGCTGCAGCTGGGTCCCACTTTTTGCTTTGAGCATGCTTGTTTTAATGACACATGCCCCCTGGTCAGATAATCAGGAGAAGGATATGAGAAAGGGCTTTTATTAAGGAGATGAGATTATGAGATTAAGAAAATACATCATAATACTATCTATACAAGGTTTTGTCAGAAAAATAATAAGTGCTTAATTTCGTTGCTCCATCATTAATAAATGGATTAACGAACTGCCTCACATCAAAGTAATCATAATGATGCCGAAACATTAAGCGACAACGCAATCAAATGGACATTAGATTACTGTAAGTGATCATGAAAACCTCATAGCTAAATGATCATGATTTAGAGATGAGACATTATAATATAATGTTGATAAGTGATTGGTGATGGATTCAGAAAATGACTACCAATGACACTGCACTAAGAATTAATAAGAGGAACGTGGACCCACACACAACCTTCCTGAGAAGTAATGATTTGTCATTATCAGTGGTCTTACATAGCGAGGCTGCTAATGCTGGGGCAAGGTGCAGTAAAAAATTACTGCTGTGAGTGCAACAGGGTTATATCAGTCTCATAAAATCAGTGTCATTAATTTATCAACCATTAATTTTGGTGTTTAATATTTTATAATTAAACTACTAAAATTGATGGAATAATCAACCAATTGGAGTACTTTAATTGGCAGAGAATGGCAACAGTGAGTACTGCCATAAAACAGGCAGGACAGTAACTTACTTAGAGGAAAACAATTTATTAGAACAATCAAAAAATGACTAATACTAATCATTTACTATCAATAATTGAGCAGCAATGTGATGATCAAGGTGCAAAAGGTGATATGAGGTAGAGAGGCTGTGCAAATGTTGTATGGGTGCGTAGGAGTGGATATGTGTAAGAATGGAGTGTATGTTAGGGAGAGGGAGAGAGTGTGTTTATGTCTGGGTACTGAAAGGAGAACTTTAATCATTCTTCGCCACCTGCACCCAGTTGTCTTTGCCGCCCCCCGGTTCTCTAATATCTACACTACAGTGTGTAAGGCCAAAGTTAACCCAGGCAGATCAGTGGGCATTTTAATATGTAACAACCATACCTTAAAGCTTCAAGTGAGCATTCTGGCATGCAGCAACCATATTCAGGAGCCTCAACAGAAACATGTCCATGTCATGTTGAGCTACCTTTGGATTTGTCAAATAGAAAGCATGACCATTATCATCATTATCTATCAGACCACTGTAAGAGTGAAAAGTGAACTGTTTTTTTCCCTTTCCTGGGTATCAGGACTCCAGACAGACTGCCATAACCTCTCTTCAGAGGTGCAAACCTTTCCAGGTTAATGCACTTTCAATTTCTTACACCATGAGAGCTGCTCGACATTTGCTCCAAGCTTCCTTTAATCCTGGTGGATCTCTTGGTGGACCGAGAGCATTGTCCGCAATGCAGCACCCTGTACAAAGAGAAGCTCTACCTCTAGCAGCTCCTGCCTCTTAACTTACTCAGCTGACAATGCCCCCACCTGCAGTGAACCTCACACAACGTCCAGCAGTTGAACTGGTTAATCCTTCCTATGCACAAGCTCCTTATATGGATTGTCGAGCTGCTGGAAATCCTCCCGAACCTTATTATATGCAGCCTCATGCTCCTTTGAACAGTCACCAGCTGCTTCCACTTGCTGCTGATCAACTTTCCTTACAGCCTCAGGCTGCTTCGGCTGGTCATTATTTGTGTCCTTACATGGCTCCTCCATCTCTGAATGTCCAGAATGCAGACACCACTCACCAGTCTTCGGAAAATGGTGAAGGAGATGCAGAGTTGGCTTGTGCATCTCATGTACAGCAGCTCCTTGGAAATTTTCCTTCTGAGCATGTTGCTAACTATGCCAGGTTTATCCGTGCTACAAAATCAGGTATTCCCTGTAACCTGGTTGACTTGCTAACTGTTTAGAAGAGGAATCAGAATGTCAAGCTATGGCCACACAAATGCATGACAATTGAAAGCCGAACATAAAGGAATGAAAACCTACAAAGTTCAGCAATCTAAAGTCCAGCAATCCTGTGACTACTATACTTCATGGAACTAGTCATCCTCAAAAACAAACTCAGCAATCTGTGATTGAGTCTGCTACGTGTTGTGGTCAGACGCGTCCTTTTTTGTGGTGTCCCTGATCACCACTTAAGTGTCTGACCAGATTTTCATCAGTTATCTAATAATGAAGTCAGAAGTTGGATCCAAGAAAAAGGGTGTTGCTGGAAATGTGCCAATGAGCACAGAGCCTTGAACAGAGATCCATGAGATCAGCCTAACAGGCATGTTCCCAATGTTACAGGAATTAACCATTGAGGTTAGTGTTGACAAAATATGTTTTAAGAATAGGCCTAGTGCACAGGTATGGAATGAAGTGTAACTGTAACATGAAAAAGACCACTTGAATGTTGTGTGACTTGTATGCAGGACATCAAATACAAAGGAAACAAATGTACACCTGCATCTTAGACATCATTCCACTAATGTGCTCAAGAAGGTATTTTCTTGGTCGGGTGTCCCAACAGACACAATTGGCCGTGATCCTCCCATGTGCTAAGACCCCTAGCAAAACTCCTCACTGTCAGGTGAAAAGAAGCGGCTGGTGACTCCACATGTATCGGAGGAAGCATGTGGTAGTCTGCAGCCCTCCCCAGATTGGTAGAGGGGGTGGAGCAGTGACCGGGATGGCTCGGAAGAGTGGGGTAATTAGCTGGATACAATTGGGGATAAAAATTGGGGGGGGGGTATTTTCAGCTGAACTGTTAGCCCCATTATTTTGCAAGTTCTTAATAATTATCTGGCCTGTGGTTGTTTTCCAGACAGTTTTAAGCATGCCATTGTTCCCCCATTGCTGAAGAAACCTGATTTAGATCCCCTGTCATTAAGTATCTACAGGCCAATCTCCAAATTGTATTATCTAAGGTTCTGGAAAGAGTAATTTCATCTCAATTGATTTCTTTTATGAACACTAATATTGTTTTTAATAGTTTCCAGACTGGTTTTAGAGCACTTCATCGTACCAAGACACCTCTACTTAAGGTTACTAATGACCTAGTGCTGACTGCAGACAGAGGTCACTGCTCAATTTTAGTTCTTTTAGACTTAAATGCTGCCTTTGACCCAGTTGATCACAGCATCCTCTCACATCGCGTAGAGACTTGGGTTGGCATCAAGTGCTCGGCTGTTAGTTTATTATGCTCTTACCTCACCAACAGAACTGTTTCTGCTGTTCTGGGTAACTACTTCCTCGATGGCTCAGTTGAGTTGTGGTGTTCCTCAAGGCTCAGTTCTTGGCCCCCTTCTGTTTTCTGTATACATGCTGTCCCTTGACCAGGTCAAGGGACGTGCTTTACCATTTTTATGCTGACAACACTCAGTTATACATGCCACTAAAAACCACAGATCCTAGCACCCTAGTAAATCTAACAACTTGCCGCTCTGACATTAAATCCTGGATGTCTGAAATTTTTCTTAAATTTAATGATAAGTCTGAGGTCATTCTGTTCGGTCCCCAAAATTCCATCAGCCTTTTGGAACTAATCTTGGTGGTCTGTCAGGTAGTCTTAAGCAGGATGCTGGGAATCTTGGGGTAATATTTGATGCTAACCTCAGTTTGATAATCAAATCAAACATGTTGTTCAGTCATGCTTTCTCCAGCTCAGGGTAATCTCCAAAATATGTCATTTTTATCAACTGCCGATCTCCAAAAAGTTGTACATGCTTTTATCTATTCTCGGCTTGACTATTGCAATGCACTTTACTCAGTTATCAGCAAGGGCTCCTTCCACCGTCTACAGTTAGTACAAAATGCTGCTGCTGGGTTCATTACCGGGACAAAGAGGCATGACCATATTACTCCTGTGCTTTCCTTCGTACACTGGCTCCCTGTTATATTTCGAATTTATTTAAACATTTTATTGCTCACTTTTAAGGCCTTTAACAGTCTCGCTCCTATATACATTTCTGATTTATTGACCTGGGATTTATTAACTTGCTAGGATAGGCTCCAGCATCCCCGTGACCCTAAGAGCAGGATAAGCGGTTGGGATAATGGATGAATGGGATGGAGGACCTGGTATACGCCTTCTCGACCATTAAGATCCATAGAATGATCCCTGCTTGTTATTCTCAGGTCTCAGTTTGTCACAAAGGGTGATCGGGCTTTTGCTGTTAGAGCCCCCACACTATGGAACTCTCTTCCTATTGAACTAAGACGAACCAGGTCTCTAGCTTCTTTTAAATCTCATCTTAAAACTTTTCTTTTTGTAAAAGCTTTTACAAATGTTTGATATTTGTTTTCATTTACTCATACTGTTTTATTTTTGCTCTTACTTATTTGATCTTATTCTTATTTTTGCCTTGTGTGGTTTTATTTCTTTGTAAAGCACTTTTTAACATTGTTTTAGAAAAGGGCTATATAGATAAAGGTATGATTATTATCATTTCATTCACTACCTACACTAAGGTCCTTCTCCAGAAACTGTGGTGCAAAGATTGGGGATGGGATGACCTATGCCTCCCTGAAAGCTTGGACATAATGGGAAAAGGAACGTTCACATTTGGCCAATATCAGACTCCCCCGGTGTTATGGACCCACTGAAGACCAAGATCCTTCAGTGACCAGAGAATTGCATATGTTCTTTGATGCCTCTGTAACAGCTTATTGCTCTCTTGCATATTTGAGAGCAATGGACTCGAATGGGCAGGTTCATACCTCTTTCGTCAAGGCTTGTTCAAGGGTGGCACTGAGACAGCAGATCACTATTCCCTGCCTAGAGTTGTGTGCTGTTCTCAGTAGAGCCCAAATAGCAAGGATGCTGCAAACAAAGCTGACTCTTCCTCTCCACCGTTTGGTGATGTGGGCAGACTCCACAACTGTTCTAACCTGACTGCAATCAGAGTCCTGCCGGTACAAGATATTCATTATCTATCAGATCACAGAGATCCTTGAGTACACTACTCCCTCAGACTGGAGGTATATTGATTCAGTAAGCAACCCAGCAGATGATATTACCAAGGGAAAACCCCTTGCAGATCTAGCTACACCACAGCAATGGAATCAGGACCCTCCTTTTCCTGTACTTGCCTCCTGATAAACGGCCCTTAAATCCATCCTCACCTTCTAATGTCACAATGGCAGAATTCAGAAAATCTGCATTCTGTGGCAATACTCATGTAATGCCAACTAGTTATCCTACAAACATCCTCCACTTCCAGTGCTGGGAAGATTTGGTGGTTGGCACCTCTCAACACATCATCTCGTCCTTGGTTGCAAATTCTCAACCCCCTGAGAAATCCTATGTGCAGAGACTCCTTCTACAAAATGGACAATAGGGGTTTCCCAGAACAGTATGCTTTACTACAAGCAATTTAACCTGTCCCCAATCCAAGTCGGCTGAATAATTTTGTCCCTGAGTTCGATCACACCGCAAACCTGATCAGGGTGGGCTTTTGGCTGCGCAAAAGTGAGGATCTTGATTATAACAATATCCACTCTGTAGTCTTGAATCCAAAAAACTACATCACACAATTTCTTATTAAGAATTATGACAAGTTACACCACCCTGGTCTGCAGAGAGTTTTTACAAGCCTTAGGAGGAACTACTGGATCTTACATGGGAGACGAGCAGTAAGGAAACAGCATATAGACTGCAAGAAATGGAAAGCAAAAGCATTGATTCCTCAGATGGCTGACTTAGCTCTGTCTTGCCTGTGCTTATTCAAGCCTCCTTTCTGGTGCACGGGGATGAACTGCTTTGGTCGTTTCCTCATTAAAGTTGGCCGCCGACAACAGAAGAGATGGGGAATATTCTTTAAATGTTACCACACGCTGCATCCATATAGATCTTCTCTCCAGTCTGGACACTGACCGTTTCCTTATGTATTTTCACTGCTTTGTAGGTCAGTGTGGAACCCCCTTTGAGGTAATCTCTGACCATGGCACTTACCTTATTGGAGAGAGAGAGTTGCAGAAAACCTTTGATCAGTCAAGCCCTGCCCTTCAGGAACAACTAGTGAGATACAAAATCCGCCGAACCTGGGACTGAGAAGTGAGAGCAATTAGGTCTGCATTGTGGGTGACCTTGGGTGATCAAACAGTCACAGAGCAGGTGTTGATTACCGTGCTAATAGAGGTGGAGGAACTCCTAAACTCAAAGCACCTTGAATACCTATCCTCAGATGTATCTGATCCTGACCTATTTACTCCCAAATTCTCCTCATGGGACGGCTGCAAGCAGCCATTCCTCAGGTTGTATATGCCCGCCCTGATCTTCCAGGTACAAGGAAATGGCACCACAGTCAAGTGCTTGCTGATCAATTATGTAAAAGCGTTGTGAAACATTATCTACGACACTTCAATCATGACAAAAATGGAATGCGGCTAATCCAAATTTCACCTTGAATAACATGGTTATGGGTGCAGAACCTAGTATCTGCCCAGTGCGTCATGGCCAATAGGAAAAGTTCAGAAACTTCTCCTGAGTGCAGTGTGGCAGAGATACTGATAAAAGGAAAAATCTGTGTGTCCTGTCAGTACGTTGTTTGCTCTCATGGAGATCAAGGATGATGTTCGGAACCTCTTCGCACAACATTGTAAGGATTTCCCTGCAATCAAATGTGGTTCACATATTTGAAGGGCGGCTGTGGAAAATCCGCTCCCTCTAACCTTCCTCTACCTGCCTCACTGCTTCTTGGATGGGCGGAGCCTCAGAATAAATATAGGCTGCCAGCTCACCTGGGGCAAACTTTTGAGAAAAAAGAAGCTGGTTGGCCTCATGTGGATGCCTCACCCCTCTAATAATTTGATATGTAAGTTTCCTTTGGTTTAAAATGCATTTATAGCACCTTTAATAGTTTATGATTTATTTGCTGCACTGATTAAATTTCAGTTAATTTCAGTAGTGGCAAAGTTATTTCTTCATTCGTAGGTTTAAACAGTGATTGTGTTTGTGTTTGATTGTGTTTATGTTTGAAGTTTAATTATCTTTATTGGATTATTGATTATTGAAATTGGGAAATATGACATCTAGATTAATATCCTTTGGTATCCTTTTTCTTCTGTTGTCGAATAAACCAGTTTAAACTATTCCGTAATAAAATATTGGACTGGAACTCCTGCCTTGCTCATCTGTCCTCACGGACAAGCCATTGAGCTGTTAATATACCTGGAATCAGATTATCCTAAGGAGATATCAATATAAATAAAGTTATTTTTATTATTATTGTAGCGAATTCGGGGGGGGGGCGCTGGGGGTACCGCCACAGCTGGGACGCAGCCCGTATCTCCCGCACCATGGGTGACTACATTATCCAGTCAACTAAAGGGTCCGACCTGTTAGCCAAGGGCTAGCGAGTCATTTTTTTCCGTGCACGTTACACTATCCCCTCCTTCGGGAAGCGCGTCCATGCGCTTCAGCAAAGCAGCTCCCTCACGCCTCTTGGCACACGCGCTTCCAATAGCCTCACGGTCTCACGATCCCACTTCTGACATCAATGTAGCGAATTCGTGGGGCAGCCTGGGTACCGCCACAGACGGGATGCGAACTCGTGTCCCTTGCATCACGGGCGACTACGTTAACCAGTCGACTAAAGGGTCTAACCCGTTAGCCAAGGGCTAGCAAGTGTATTTATCCGTGCATGTTACATTACTATTCAGTTACAGAAGAGCTGATCAACAGATGAACAAGACTAGGTTATCTACCAACAAAACCATGGCCAGTGGTAAAGTGAAGACACGTGGTCATTTGTTTTTCTGTTCTTCTGCAGAAAGGGTAATTCTGAATGCTTGTTGGTGCACGGTCCACTGCGAGAGAGCAAATTTCAAATCACTGTGGTTTTAAGGGTGAAATTGTGTAACCGGATACTGTATTACTGTAACCAATATTATTACAATGTAAGGTAAGATGGTGGGTAGAGATCAGCTGTGAGGTTGAGCAGGGAGTTACGGGTACTGTAGTCCCTGGGCAGTGCCGGTCCCTACACTGTACTCAGTAAAACTACAGTCTGGATTTCTCTCGTGGTGTAAATCTGTCTCAACAAACGTCTTTTACAAGCATGTGGGCTCTAGCCTGACGCGTCTTTGAATCTTCGTCACGATCCTTCTATAAGCACAATAATGTTTTCCGGACCCTCTCTCGCTCTCTTTCTCTCTCCCTCGACACACTGATGAGCCAAAATATTATGACCACCTGCCTAATATGCAGTTGGTCCTTCGTGTGCAGCCAAAACGGTGCCGACCCACCGAGGTATGGGCTATACAAGACCCCTGAAGGTGTCTTGTGATATCTGGCACCAAGACGTTAGCAGCAGATTCTTCAAGTCCTGTAAGTTGCGAGGTGGAGCCGCCATGGAACAGACTTTTCGGTCCAGCACATCCCACAGATGCTCAATCGAATTGAGATCTGGAGAATTTGGAGGCCAGAGCAGCACCTAGAACACTTCATTATGTTCCTCAAACCATTCCTGAACAATGTGTACAGTGTGGCAGGGCGCATTATCCTGCTGAAAGAGGCCGCCGCCATCAGGGAATAACATTGTCTGAAGGGGTATACCTGGTCTGCAATGAAGTTTAGGTAGGTGGGTGGCTAGGGCTGTGATGGTATGGATATTTTCTTACCCCGGTGAAAAAGCAATATATCCCAGCGGTTTGGCGGTTTACCGCCAATCCACCCCATGACCACCACTGAAAAATTCAAATGTGGCATATTGCCTTAGCCAAATTTGCTGGCTGCCCCTTGTTGTCTAGCTCCTAGCCAAAATGGACCCAAATAGGCGACGTAATATTTGGCTTTGGAACTTGTCACCATTGTTGAATCGAATAAAGTCTACTGTATGTGTGTTACCACATAAGAGAGGTGTGTTCGCTATAAGCACCTGCAATTAAAATCTGACTCCAACTGTTTACTTTATGCTTCTGTCTTTTATGTCTGTGTATTATGAGTTTTTAATTTAAAATTTTCTGTGGATATCACAAGTACCCAAGCCTAGAAATAATTGACAATAATGATCGGTCACACGCAAAAGAAATCCCCCATATGTTTCATGGACTTTCCCTCCCCCTCGCTCACGAAGCTGAAGTGACGAGCAACTGAAAAGTTTTGTTTCTCCAGAAGCCCTTGAACATAGGATGGAAGACAGTCAATGATGATAATCAAACAATGATTATTGTGTTTATATGTATTCTTGTTTATATTCATATCACACACACCATATGCACTCCTGTAATTTTCACCAGCAAAGGAATGAAATGCAAAAAATATATATAAATAAATAAAATTGCATTGATGGTGGTAATGCGGTCAACCCTAAGGTAGGCATCACATGACTGCAGTATTGCGGTCATGCGGTTATCATCACAGCTCTACTACAGGTGGCACATGTCAAATTGACATCCATATGAATGATGAATGGCCGGACCCAGGGTTTCCCAGCAGAACATTGCGCATAGTATCACACTCCCTCCACTGGCTTGTTGTCTTCCCACAGTGCATCCTGGTGCCATCGCTTTCCCCAGGTAAACCCAAGTAGCACTGGCTGCAGCCTGCGGGAAGGCGGAGTTGGCCGTCCAGCCCGACCAGCCCTGCCCACATTTACCGGCAGGCTGCAGCCATTACCTTATGGGTAAACAGCGCGCGTATACACGGCTATCCATGTGATCTATAAAAAAAATGGGACTCAATGGGACAAGGTGACCTTCTTCCACTGCTCCAAGTTTCCATTCCAATGCTCACGTGCCTGTCGTAGGTGCTTTTGGCGTTGGACAGGGGTCATCGTGGGTGCTGTGATCGGTCTGTGGCTACGCAGCAGGGTGCGATGCACTGGGTGTTGTGACTTGTGCCACATTAGACCTTCTGTTGGTTTGGACCAAATGGGATAGCCTTCATTGCCCTCGTGCGTCGATGAGCCTTGGGCGCCTGACAGCTGTCACCAGTTTGTGGTTTTTCCCTCCTTGGACCACTGTTGGTAGGTACTCACCACTGCTGACCGGGAGCACCCCACAAGCCTTGCCGTTTCGGGGTGCTCTGACCCAGTTGTCTGGGCATTACCATTTGGCCCTTGTCAAAGTCGCTCAGGTCTTTATTCCTGCCCATTTCTCCTGCATCCAACATGTTGACTACGAGAAATTATTGTTTGCTTACCATCTAATCTACCCAGACCTTGACATGTGCCCTTGTTTGGAGATCATCAACGTTATTCGGTTTACCTGTGAGTGGTCATAATGTTTTGGTTCATCGGTGTATCTATAAAATCACTATCACTCTAATTCTCTGCCTTTGGCGGCGTTTGCCTCTCTGTTGCTCTGTCAATCTCTTGAAATATAGTTCATTTCACATGCCAACTGAATATATACTCCTCTTACACCCATACCTCTCTCTCTCACATGCAGGCTCGCATGCATGCACACACGCTCGCTCGCTCGCTCACTCACTCACTCACTCACTCACTCACTCACTCACTCATTAAGCATCTGCAGTCAGCAGCCTGCAGCAGACCATGAAGGCTAAATTGTGTCTGACCAGAAGTCGGAAGTCAAGCAGCGATTGTTAAATCTAGACTTTGACGCTGTAGACATCTTGGATGTAAAGTGCTGAAGTAACCCTGATAACAGACTGTTGCAGAGAAAACTTTAGCTGTCAGGGATCCTACCAGTGAAAACGGGGGGGGGGGCTTGTCAGTAGGGGTGGGTGATATGGCCAAAATCTTAATCAGGATAATGACATTTTTCACGATATAGTAATTTTTTTCTAGAAATTCAATTCACAAGTAGTTTACTGCTTCATCTTTAGGGAATAAAAGAGGTTGCTCATTTGCACCACAACAATCCTTGGCATGGGAGGGATCAGGAATAGTTAATGAGCGCATGGATGACACTCAAAAACATCCAATCATGAACCAACTAAATCAGGGGGTTTAGGGGTTAAGTTTAGATAGTGGTTATATTTATGGTTAAGGTTAGAGTTAAGTTGGGGTTAGATTGCCATCGTGTTGAACAACCTGTAATTTGTTGGGATACAGGTGGCAAAAGAATAACTCCATTCCTGCTCATGAATTATTCATGATCCTTCCTTTGCCATTCTAGCAAAGAAAGAAAAATTGCTTCCAGCAACAACAACAAATGTGGTGTTACACAGCTTTGTAGTTTCTTTTTTGTTCGGTGTTGGATTTTGTCAACCCAAACCGTGTCCACACAAAAGAGGTGATGCCCCATTTAGCAATGAGCTTGTCCTCCTGTTCTGCATTTACAATTCACTCTCCTCCATGTCACTCTCACGTGGAAATACCATAAATGTCCAAATCACGTAAAGCCAATATATCTGTAAAGCAGTTCCACTCACTGATTAGCGACATAGCACCAGACATGCTAAAGGGAAAGGCTACCATGGCAGAAACGATATATCCAAATCTCTACCGATGGACAAGTTTCTATGGGCTTGAGAGGAGGGGTATACCATCGTACCGACCAATCCTACTTATAAGGTACAACACAATGAAGTGAATGATTATTTGCTGATAATAGTGTGTACGATGAGTATGAAATAAGGATACACTTTAAAAAATTCAAAATATTTCTTTAAAGCCACTAGAATTACATGAGACCTTTACAAACCAGTGGTCTCCAATATGCCATCATGAGACATGAGTATACGAGTTTATATTCCAAATAAACTTAGTGGTGTGCTTTTTAGTCAAATCAGTTTCTTTAGTAGTTGTAGTAGTTGGAGTGACAAGTCGCATACATGGCTTTCCATGGTATGGTTGGAGACCACTGCAACATACATTCCTGACATGGAAAAATATACATAATATCAACAATATGGATAACTTTATTGTTGGCCATGTTTTTAAAAAAAATCAACCAATCAGTCAATTATATGTTAATATGTAAAAGTAGAATCAGGAAATTTTGATCACTGATTGTTTAGTTTGGATTCACAAATGGTCAACCATTCAGTGTGCTTGTCTGTGGTTCTCTCTACTTAACATAACAGATGAGATGGTGATCTCTATGTGCCATTATTTATAGCTGCACAAGCAAAATGCTGTTTTCAAAGCACTTTACAATGATACAGGGCTGTACTTGAAAGAGGGTCCATATGGCTTAGCTGAAACAAATTCCTGTACCATGCCTTTTCAAAAGGAACTCTGAAAAATGATAATGTAAACCTGTTAAAGATGTTAGCGGGGTGGGCGTCCAGGTAGCATTGCGGTCTATTCCGTTGCCTACCAACACGGGGATCGGCGGTTCGAGTCCCCTGTGTTACCTCCGGCTTGGTCGGGCATCCCTACAGACACAATTGGCCGTGTCTTCAGGTGGGAAGCTGGACATGGGTGTGTGTCCTGTTTGCTGCACTAGCACCTCCTCTGACACAAAGCCGAGATTCTTCTGACCTTGCACTGTTCCATACGCAATGCTCACAAAAGTGTAAGCGAAAATTGAAAGACTTTTTGAGAGATGACATCATCACTCTGGTGAAGTACTCGGAGTGGGCAGCACCAGTAGTGCCTGTTGTAAAACCAGACGGCTCAGTGCACTTATGGGAGGATTATAAATGGACTGTGAACAGTGTCTCCTTGCTAGAACAGAATCCCATACCACGAGTTGAAGATCTCTTTGCAACACTATCGGGGGAAACGATTCTCAAAGCTGGACATGAGTCACGCATATCAACAAATAGTCATGGATGAGGAATCAAAGGAATATCTGACTGTAAACACACACAAGGGCATGTTTACATACAACTGGCTACCTTTCAGCATCTCATCGGCACCAACTATTTTCCAGAGGACAATGGAGGGGCTGTTGCAGGGGGTTCTGAGAGTAGGGGTGTACTTGGATGACATCCCAATTATGGGAGTGGACGAGGACAAACATTTGAGGAACCTGGAGGAGGTCCTTAGACGCCTGAACAGTGCAGGCTTGCGTCTGAAACGAAGCAAGTGTGCATCCCTAGAAGAGCAGGTGCAGTACTTGGGGCACAAAGTAGATGTGCATGGGCTACACCCAGTAAAATCAAAAGTCAAAGCCATTGTGGAGGCTCCTGTGCCCGCCAATGTGGCTGAATTGAAAGAATATTTGGGCATTCTGAATTATTATAAGTTCCTACCCAACCTGTCCACACTGCTAGCCTCACTCCACAGGTAGTTGAAAAAAGAGGCCTGCTGGGAATGGAAAAAGGAGTGAGAAGAGGCGTTTGTTAAGTCCAAGATGCTGTTACAGTCAGCCGAAGCTTTAGTGCACTACTGGTCAGACAAAGAACTCATTCTCTAATGTGGTGCTTCACCATATGGTGCTTCACCATATGGCGTAGCGCCGTGTTGTCACACAATATGGAGGACAGAAGTGAAAAACGGCGAGGCTTAATGTCAAGCACCTTTACAACCACAGAAATACGCTACTCACAGCTGGATAAAGAGGGTTTAGCTGTGATTTTTGGAATTCAGAGATTTCACAAGTATCTCTATGGTAGAGTCTCCACAATCTATACTGACCACAAGCCACTGATCACCTTGTTCAATGAGAAAAGGCCAGTACCACAGATAGGGTCACTGCGAGTCCAGAGGTGGTCACTGCTGCTGAGGGCATACGAGTACAAAATTGTGTGCAAGCCAGAAAAGGACTATGTCAGTGCTGACACGCTGAGCAGGCTGCCAGCTCCAGAGGTCATTGGAGAAACCGAAGTGGCAGATCACGTTCTGACACTAGATCTATCACGTATCTGGAAAAACCCAAAAGCAGACGGGACAACCAGGTAAGGGAAGAAATCAAGTCTTTATTGAAGTGGCCGATCCCAGGGATAGAGCAGGAGTTGGCTCAGTGGCAGGTAGACTGGCAGGCTGAAGTCCTGAAGAGCAGAGGGCAAAAAATCAGACAGGCAGGCAAGAATGCAAAAACTATGAACATCAGAGAATGCGGGCTAGGACTGGGACTGGACGTGCAATAACCTTGAGGCAACAAACCATGAATGGCAACATTCCAACGAAGACTGGTCCACAGTGGAGGCTTCTTAAGGGTGAGGGCGATTGCTTGATGGCCAGCAGGTGTGCCGGGGTGAAGGAGGGGTGAGCAGGTGTCAAGGGAGAGGGGGTGATTGCTTGATGGCCAAAAGGTGTGCCGATTGAAACCACGGGCAGGTGTGCCAGGGTGAAGGAGAGGTGAGCAGGTGTCAAGGGCGAGGGGCTGTGACAGTACCCCCCCCCCCTCCGGGGGGCACCACCGGGCGACCGACCAGGCCCGTCAGGGTGCGTCCTTTGGAAGTCCCGGACGAGGTTCACGTCCAGGACAAGGCGACGAGGGACCCAACACCTTTCCTCCGGGCCGTATCCCTCCCAGTCAACGAGATACTGCAGGCCGCAACTGCGGCGACGAGAGTCCAGGAGACGACGAACAGTGTAAGCAGGATGATCATTGATCATACGATGAGGTGGGGGCGGGGGGGCCGGAGGAACTAGAGGGCTGGTAGAGACAGGTTTGAGGCAGGACACATGGAAGGAAGGATGAACCCGGAGAGTGCGGGGCAGCTTCAGACGGACCACAGAGGGGTTAATGACTTTGACAATGGAAAAGGGACCAATATACCTGGGGGACAGTTTTTTAGCGTCCGATTTCAAGGGTACGTCCTTGGTAGAGAGCCATACCTGGTCACCGGGGGAGTAGTCCGGAGCAGGGGTGCGATGACGATCCGCCAAGCGCTGGTAACGGCCGGAGGCCCTGAGCAGTGCAGCACGGGCTCACCGCCAGGTCCGACAGCACCAACAGACATGGGCCTGGACAGACGGAACCGGAATGTCTACCTCCTGAGAAGGAAAAAGGGGAGGTTGATAGCCGTAAAGGCATTGAAAAGGGGACAACCCAGTAGCAGACGATGGCAAGGTGTTATGGGCATATTCTACCCAGGGAAGTTGTGAGGACCAAGAGGATGGGTTGGCAGACACCAGACAGCGGAGAACAGTCTCCAATACCTGGTTGGCCCTCTCGGCCTGGCCGTTGGTCTGAGGATGGAACCCCGATGACAGGCTGACGGTGGCACCGATGGCAGAGCAGAAAGCCTTCCAGACAGCAGAAGTGAACTGGGGACCACGGTCAGACACTATATCACAGGAAAGAAGGTGGACCCGGAAAACCTCCCTGACCAGCAGATCTGCAGTCTCTTGGGCCGAAGGCAGTTTAGACAAGGGCAAAAAATGAACAAATTTACTGAAGCGATCAACAATAATCAGTGCAACGGTGTTACCGTCGGAGGCGGGCAGACCAGAGACGAAATCCAAGGACAGATGCGACCAGGGATGGTGTGGAACAGGTAGGGGGCGCAGCAGACCGGCACTGGCCCGAGTGGAGGGCTTATTCTGGGCACAAACAGGACAGGTAGAAACAAAAGACCCAGTATCCTCCGTCATGGAAGGCCACCAGAACCGCCTACGGAGGAAGGCTAGGGTACGGGTTACTCCAGGATGGCAGGTAAGTTTGGAAGAGTGAGCCCACTGCAACACACTAGATTTAACAGCATCTGGAACAAACAAGCGCCCAGGGGGACCGTTACCTGGGTCAGGCTGAGTCTGTTGTGCTGCCATGACCTCCCTTTCAATGTTCCAGGTGACAGCCGCAGCCGCAACCACACAGCTAGAGGGAACGATGGTGTCAGGTTGGAGCTTGGGCTCAGACTCCTTCCCATGCACACGAGACAGAGCATCGGGCTTGGCATTCCTGGAGCCAGGTATGTAAGTCAAAAAAAAATTAAAACGACCAAAAAAAGAGCGCCCACCTGGCTTGGCGCGCATTGAGTCGCTTTGCTGACTGGATGTATTCCAGGTTCTTATGGTCAGTCCACACTATAAAAGGAAGCTCAGACCCCTCCAGAAAATCTCGCCATTCCTCCAGTGCCAATTTCACTGCCAGGAGCTCACGATTCCCCACATCGTAGTTCCTTTCAGCTGGGGAGAGACGGTGAGACAGGAAGGCACAGGAGTGTGTCTTGCTATCCTTGCTGGAGCGCTGAGAAAGGACCGCCCCCACCCCAATCTCAGAGGCGTCCACTTCTACAATGAACTGCTTGGTTGGGTCTGGCTGTATGAGGATAGGAGCTGTGGTGAAGCGGTGCTTGAGGCGCTTGGAAAGCTGCCTCTGCTACATTGGTCCACAGGAACTGTCTGGAGGTGGAGGTAAGAGCGGTTAGTGGGGCCGCAACACGGCTGTAATTGCGGATGAACCGTCTGTAGAAGTTGGCAAAACCGAGGAACCTCTGAAGCTGCTTATGGCTGGTCGGGCTTGGCCACTCAAGAACCGCTCTGACCTTGGCGGGGTCCATTCTCACCTGCCCATCGGCCACGATGTAGCCCAGGAAGGTGACTGAAGGAGCATGGAATTCGCACTTCTCTGCTTTTACGAAAAGGCGGTTCTCCAGAAGCCGTTGAAGGACTTGGCGGACGTGCATGACATGCTCTGACAGGTCTCTGGAAAAAATCAGGATATCATCCAGGTAAACAAAAACGAAACGATCCAACATGTCACGTAGGATGTCATTGACCAGACTCTGGAAGACAGCTGGGGCATTAGTGAGACCAAACGGCATCACCAGATATTCAAAATGCCCCAGGGGGGTGTTGAAGGCAGTTTTCCATTCACCTCCGTCTCGAACCCGGACCAGGTGGTAAGCATTGCGGAGGTCTAGTTTAGTGAACACTGTGGCTACCTGGAGAGAATCAAAAGCAGAAGTCATGAGGGGCAGAGGATACTTATTCTTGACCGTGATGTTATTGAGGCCTCTATAGTCAATACACGGCCGGAGGGTCTTGTCCTTCTTGGCCACAAAAAAAGAACTCCGCACCAAGGGGTGACGATGAAGGGCGAATAAGACCAGCAGCCAAGGAGTCCTTGATGTACCTCTCCATGGATTCCCGCTCAGGCTTGGAGAGGCTACATAGACGGCTGCTGGGGAGGGGAGCGCCCGGCAGCAGGTCAATAGCGCAATCATAGCGGCGATGAGGAGGCAGGGAGAGAGCTTGCTATTTGCTGAACACGGCTTGGACGTCATGGTACTCTGGAGGCACCAGTGACAGGTCAGAGGTCTCAGGGCTTGACACCTGACAAGGGACAGACTGAGGCAAAGCAGACTGGAGGCATATGGCATGACAGACGGGACTCCAACTTGAAATTCTGGCCGATGACCAATCAATATGGGGACTATGCTTAACCAGCCAGGGATGACCAAGTATAATGGGAACAAATGGAGAATTGATAACAAAAAAACTTAACTCCTCTTGATGGTTTCCCGACAACAGGAGGCGCACAGGCTCGGTCTTAGAGGTTATCCGGGCCAGGAGACGTACATCCAGGGCATTAGCTTCAAGAGGCTGGTCCAGACTCACAGTGGCAAGACCTAACTGCATCACAACACTTGCATCCAAAAAGCTTTAATCAGCTCCAGAGTCAATTAAAGCCAAAAGTTTAGTGGACTGACCTTTAAAACTGATGATAGCTTGCAACTGGGTACGTGGACAAGGAGACAGAGGGCAGAGAGTTGGGCTCGCGAGGATCGTCCCCCTCCCTCGTGAGCCTGCTAGTTTGACAGACGGTGAGGGCAGGAGGCGAGAAAGTGACCAGGCTGACCACAATACAAGCAGCTGTTCTCGGTGATGCGGCGTTGACGCTCCTCCGGGTTGAGCCGGAAGCGGCCGAGTTGCATCGGCTCCGAAGCTGGGGAACACTCACGCCTCGGGCATTCTCGGAGGACGTCAGCCTCAGTCGAGCGAGCTTGGCCCCCAGAGTTTGGAGGTGTGGCCCGTTGAAAGTTGTTGTGACCAGGAAAGCGGCGCGTCCTCTCTCTCCTCCACTCCCGGAGACGGTTGTCCACACGAATGGCCAGGGTAACCAATTCCTCCAACCCTCCAGGCTTGGGGTAGGAAACCAATTTGTCCTTTATGGATTCGCTTAGAGCGTTGGAAAACCCGTCCTGGAGGGACTCGTTGTTCCATCCGCTCTCTGCTGATAGCGTACGGAACTCAACTGAGTAGTCAGCGACGCTGCGGGAACCCTGGCGGAGAGAGATCAGTCTTTTTGAAGCATCCTTTCCTTGCACGGGATGATCAAAAACCTGGCGAAACGCAGTGGTGAACTCAGCGTAGGATGAGGAAGTGGGGGCCTGCATCTCCCACACCGCTGTAGCCCAATCCAGAGCGCTTCCCCGGAGAAGACCCATGATGTAAGCGACTTTGGCTCCATCCGTGGAATATGACTTGGGCTGCTGGTTAAACACAATCTCACACTGCATCAAAAAAGGGCGACAAAGTCCAAAATCTCCATCATACTTATCGGGCAGGGCAACCCACGGTTCCTTAGCCGAAGTTGATGGCGCTGAGGGTGGCAGAGCTGGAGGGGCAGGTCCCGGGCTAGCGGAGGCACTAAGTTGGGTCTGGATTCTGGAGATCTTTGAGCTGAGCTCACGGAGGGCGTCAGCCATCCCCTGTAGCACCTGGCTGTGCTGGCCAAGGACCGATTCCTGGTTGGCTACAGCCTGGCAGACCGTGGCGAGGTCTGTGGTGGAATGGTCTGCTGGGTCCATAGTGGCTGGAACGTACTGTCACGTATCTGGAAAAACCCAAAAGCAGACGGGACAACCAGGTAAGGGAAGAAATCAAGTCTTTATTGAAGTGGCCGATCCCAGGGGTACAGCAGGAGTTGGCTCAGTGGCAGGTAGACTGGCAGGCTGAAGTCCTGAAGAGCAGAGAGCAAAAAATCAGACAGGCAGGCAAGAATGCAAAAACTATGAACATCAGAGAATGCGGGCTAGGACTGAGACTGGACGTGCAATAACCTTGAGGCAACAAACCACGAATGGCAACGTTCCAGCGAAGACTGGTCCACAGTGGAGGCTTCTTAAGGGCAAGGGCGATTGCTTGATGGCCAGCAGGTGTGCCGGGGTGAAGGAGGGGTGAGCAGGTGTCAAGGGAGAGGGGGTGATTGCTTGATGGCCAACAGGTGTGCCGGGGTGAAGGAGGGGTGAGCAGGTGTCATTCCGACCAACGGCTGCGGCACCCTTCTGAAGCTACCTCACCAGACGCACTCTGGCATGTCGTGGATGAAGGGCTTAGCCAGGTCATACATCTGGTGGCCAGGCATGGACCAGGAAATAGAGTGAGAGGTGCAGGCATGCAATGATTGTCAAGAAAGCAGAAAGGTACCCGACATACCCTTGGGAGTGGCCAGAGACTCCATGTAGACTATGCAGGCCCATTCCTGGGGAAGATGTTTTGCTGATCGTGGATGCACATTCAAAGTGGATGGACATTTACCCTGTGAGTACCACCACCTCACAGGCCATGATCGAGAGGCTCAGACAGAGTTTCAGCACCCATGGACTGCCACAGGTTACCATGTCAGAGAACGGCCTGTTTCAAGAGTACTGAGTTTGAGATGTTCATGAAGCAGACTAGCATCCACCATATAATGTCAGCTCCTTTTCATCCCTCTTCAAACGGACTAGCTGAACGGGCTGCCCAGACATTCAAAGCAGGGATGAAGAAATCAAAGGGGGAGACAATTGACTGTCATGATTCCTCTTCAGCTTCTCTATCACACCACATGCCTCCACGGGCCTGTCACCGGCGGAAATGCTGATGTCAAGCAAACCAAGGTCACTGTTTGATCTGCTCCTGCCCGACTTCAAAGCAAAGATCCAGAAAAAACAGGAATAACAGAAAGCATCACATGACAAACATGCAAAGCTGCGAAGTTTCCAGCTGGGAGAGGATGTCTTCATACAGAACTACAGTTATGGGCCGAAGTGGATTCCAGCAGTCATCGAGAGTGACACAGGTCCAGTGTCATACACTGTCATCGCGGGGAACGGCCAGTCCATGAGAAGGCATGTGGACCAGATAAGAGCATGCTTCATTACCACGACCAGCACTGCCAACTTAGAGAACAGCTAGGACCAGACTGTCATTGGGGTGAGGATCCTGCTAGCTCGCCTCCAGAGGTGCCGGGCGAGTTGCTGGAACCTGAAACAGCAGCAGAACAGGCACCTGAAAACATTCCTGAGAGCACACATGCACCAGAGACACGTAGGTCAGACTTGCCTGGGAACTTACCTGTCGCACTTCCCATGTGAAGCTCCACATGCGAAAGAGCACCTCCAGCTTCACTGAAGGATTTTGTTAGGTAGGAGTGAGATCATTTTTAGCGCAAGAATGTTCTCTGGTCTCACTAGAAGGCTGGCAGTCTACCTGCTCCTTCTTAGCTTAGGTAGCTCTAAAAAATTTTTTAAAATAAAGATAAAAGAAGAGCGAAAGAAAAGAGACTACTGTTTTGTGTAAAAGATTTAACTCTGAACTTGTTGAACTTTAACATATTTAAAAGAAAAAAATGCTTTAAGATTACTATCTGTTTTAGCCTAATACTTAGGATATTAAACTGGTGAAAGTTATATGATTGTTGACACTGTTGTTGATTGTATTCTTAGCTTAAAGGGAGGGGGTGTAGTATCCTATCTTTGACAATTAAAGCACTTACCAGTGTTGGAGCCCATCAGTAAGGGGGCGTTCTATATATATAAGCTAAGGTTGAAACGTCACAAAAAGCCCCAGAAGTGCAAGATTTGTGGGAACGTGCTTTATACAGCGCTTTATAAAGCACTTATAAAACCAGCAAGAGAAGTTGAGAGAATAAAATAGAAAATGTGTAGTATATTCGCAAACAATGGACTAAAAATTTCAATTGAGGCTAACAAAAAAGAGACTGACTTCCTCGACATCTCATTAAACCTTAAAAATGGCGCATACAGGCCATACATGAAGCCCAATAATATACTGCAATACGTCCACAGAGAACACAATCATCCACCCTCCATCTTGAAAAATACCCCAGTGAGCATAAACAAGAGACTCTCATGTTTATCATCAAGCGAAGCCATCTTTAATGAAGCAGCCCCCCCCCCATACCAGGAAGCCTTAAAAACATGTGGATATAATTTCAGACTTAAGTACAATCCACCACCAATTAGTGACAGCCAGCCACAAAAAAAAAACGCAGCAGAAGGCGGAACATCACCTGGTATAATCCTCCCTACAGTGACATCGTGGCCTCTAATATTGGAAAACAATTTTCCAAGCTTTTGGATGATTGCTTTACCCCAGACCATCTATTGAGAAAGAATTTCAACAGGAACACAGTCAAAATGAGCTACAGCTGCATGCCAGATGTTCAGCAGGTTATTTCATCCCACAGCACAAGCATCATGGCCAAGGCACAGACCCCTCACCACAACCAAACACCTCCAACTGCAAATGCCATGTTAAGGCATCATGTCCTCATGAAGGAAAGTGCCAGACAGAGTCATCTACCAGGCATCGGTGACAAGAGAACAAAACTGCAATGTGGACTCTTATGTGGGATTAACAGAGAGCCCTTTTAAGATTAGGTTTAACGCCCATATGAGTAGCTTCAGAAATGAACATGCAAAAAATGCAACGACCCTAAACTGCCACATTTGGTCATTGGTAGACAAGAATATCAGTTATTCTGTCTCACGGAAAATGCTTGCAAAGAGCAATGCATATTCAGTTAGAGGTAAAAGATGTAACCTGTGCTTGGCAGAAAAGTATTTTATTATTTGCAGACCTGATATGTCCACCTTGAATAATAGAAACGAATTGGCCCCCAGCTGTAGACACCGAAAGAAATACCTCCTTTGTAACTGTAAGTAAAAGGTCTTTATTATTTCCCCCCCCCCATCCATTAGATGATACACATGTGACATTTATTGGAGGACACCACCTCACTATATGATTCACATAAATTACCTTGTTATATTTTAAATGTATGCCATTTCAATAGTGCCCTGTCCCTAAATGATTTTCAAAACAAGCCCCAGTCCCTTACCCCATTGGTTGTAATGTTTTCCACCCCTCCATTGTTTGCTGTGCATCATAAGTACCTACCCCATTGGTTGTTATAGTTAAAATGTTTCCTCATCTGATTGGTTGCTGTCCAACCGAAATTAGGGGCGAGACGCTGGGCAACATAAACTATGATTCTTTGTTGAATCACATTAGCAGCTGATGAGTGCGTGACGCACGAAACAGGCCTGTACTGCTATGTATTAAAACTTTTTTCCCCCCTGTATCAGTATTGATATTCCGCTCCTCATTAGTTGAGCACCATTGACGGTTTCGGGAAAAAAACGTTTTATATATATATATATATATATATATATATATATATATATATATATATATATACTTGCCTCGAGGAGGAGTGCTGTTCCGTTGATAGAGTGTACACACAGAGGTCTGCAAGATAAGACAATGTTAAATAAAGAAGTAGACTTACCTGTCCAAGTGTTCATCCGTCCTGAAGACATAACAAATACAACAACAAAAAAGAAGACGTTAGCAGGGATGAATTGGCTGTCCCCTAAGATGCATACCAATCCTTCATACCCAGCGTTACTCTAATCACCCAGAATAAGCTCTCTTTATGTTTTACTGTCAGTAATTTTGTGCAGCGTCAGATTAAATTCAGTGGGTTGTCTTTGGTGTGGGCCTGTCAATGATTCTGTCCTGTCTTTAAAGAGTAGATAATTGCCAAATGTATGCCGAAAGCTAAAGGGCGCACTGAAACAAACCAATATTTGTTTTCTAAAATCCCTACAATGAGGGCAATGTCCATACATACATTTCTAACTTTAGATAAACCTACACTTGCTATGAAATTGCTTATGCATTGCTGGCCCTGGCGAAGGCATGAAAGCCCCAATATTTACGTCACACTGCCAGGCATTCCTCTGTTATGACAGCCCCTGCGTCAGAAACACACAGATCATATCATGTTTGATATCCATCTTCATTAGTTGGGTGGTGTGATTAAAGGGTGTTACCTTCACAGCCACCAACACTTGCTTGCTTCATGACAGAAGCGTTTTCATCACTATGACACATCGCAGCGCTGGAGCCTGGTCAGATGCCTGTGTGGGAAACGGACATATTCCAGCCAATTTGTGTTTGTTATTGAGTTTGTGTGTGTTGTGTCAGCGGGAGAGAGCTAGGGATACATCTGTCCTATATCTATCCTGTCAAAGCAGAAATATGTCGCTGAAATTAATCCTCATCTCCCAACTGCCCCCCATCAAACTACCCAATTAAGAGTCATAAACGGCGGTTGAGGGGAATCTGGGTAAACAGTGCTGCTAATCGGCAAATGTGTGGCATATGGTTCCTGAAAAATCATCATCAGGCTTGCTTGGGTTTGTATGTGGAACACCCCTGAAAAGTGGATCACTTATTGGCTTTTAAATACATACAAAATGGTGTGTTCAGAATCAAATAAAAAGGCTTAAGAGAATGTTTTCTCTTCCACCAAGCAGTACAACAGCAGATTAAACAACTAAGGCTGCGATCACATTTTTTATTTTTTTTGGCAGTGAGAGGCACTAATCTGGTTGCTTTCAATGGGGTTTAGTGTTATTGCGTTATCATGTACTGTGTATGTGTATATATTTTTTTTTCTTTTTTTGGGGGGGGGGGTGTCCTTGTGTCCTTGTATCCTTTGAGCTTACATCCCACACTTCCCTCCCGGAACCTCTGTTTCTACCTACGGTGGCAACCCACGGTACTGTTTTGTCTGATAGCTTCCTCCACTGGCCTCATCTGTCATCAACCCTCTCACCGGGCTCAAAGCAAGTTGAATCAGCTCATCTGGACACAACGTTGTGTCCAGATGAGCTGATTCAACTTGCTTTGATTTTCTTACCTGGATTATTGAGCATGCATAAAGACACTTCTTAACGGGAGTTTCCCCATACAGACTATTATTAGGCACCGGGCCTCTTATCCACACGACATATTATGACGTGACCGGCATGTAGACCATAGCGTGCTAACTCCGCTAGATAAATCAGCTATTCATACGCGCACGACCTGTCATAAGTTTGCCCTCTATAATATCCTATCTATTACCAGCAAAGCCCCTCTGGTCAATGACTTGGTCACAGAGCACAAACTGGACTATTTATGTTTCACGGAAACCTGGCAGTTACAAAAGGACTTTCTACAGCTAAGTTCATCAACTCCTCCAGGATTTGTTTGCACATGCAAACCTTGGTCTTCAGGCAGACGAGGCGGCCTTCCGCTGATCTATCGCAATAGTATAAAACTAACGCCACTCTCTTTACCTGATCAATCTTCCTTTGAACTGCTGGCTGTTTAGCTCTGGCCCTACACCCATCATTATAGCTGCTCTGTGCAGACCACCTAAGGCATCAAATATTTTCATCACTGAACTCTCAACAGCTTTAACCACCCTTTAGTACAATGTCTCCGAATCCTAATGGGGGGATTTAAATGTTCATTTTGATAACACTGACAATATGTTCACCAAAGATATTAAAGAAAAGTTAGATTGCTTTGGTCTAACGCAATATGTCAACTTTACAACCCACACAAAGGGTCATATCCTTTACTTGGTTTGCTGTTCCGGCATCGCACCATGTAACATCACCTCTGCTGAACTACCCATCTCTGACCATAAAGCTGTGTTATTGAACACCAACCTACTGCTTTGTAAATCAAGGGTGCATCTTACCATATCACATTAGATATGTTAAATCAGATGATCTTAGCAGTTTAATTACCTCGAATTCCATTCCTGCTCCCACCTCGCGCCCACCTCCTCACTCCCTGATATTATGGACTACTATAATAATATTCTATCTTCTGCACTTGATACTTTAGCCCCCCTGAAAACACGGGTTGTCTAATTTGCCCGTACCGCTCCCTGGTACACACCTGAATTATGTCAGCTCAAGGCTATAAGTCGGTGCCTTGAGAGGCTTTGCACCAAGACTGGACTTGCTGTATACTCCATTACAAAAATGCTTTTTCAACAGCTAAAACACCCTATTATGCAAATATAGGTGGCATGGTGGTCCAGTGGTTAGCACTGTCGCCTCGCAGCAAGAAGGTCCTGGGTTCGAACCCCAACCTTGGGGGTCATCCCAGGTCATCCTCTGTGTGGCGTTTGCATGTTCTCCCCGTGTCTTTGGTGTTTTTTTTCCTGGTGCTCCGGTTTCCCCCACCATCAAAAAGACATGCATGTTAGGGTTAATACTCCTGTCTGTGCCCTTGACTGAGTCATGGCAAGACTAACTGGAGTTGGTCTCCGGGCGCTGCACGGCGGCTGCCCACTGCTCCTAGCTACACAGCTAGGATGGGTTAAATGCAGAGATGAATGTCCCCACAGGGATGAATAAAGTCTATCAAATATGTTTTTTTTCTAAATGTAGGCTATCAATAAAGGTGAACTACAAAAATACATTTTAAAGGTGAACTGCAAAAATACATTTTGTCGGCACATTCTATTTTTTTGGGGGGGGGGTTCTTTCCCCCCTTTTCTCTCCATTTGTATCCGGCCAATTACCCCACTCTTCCGAGCATTCCTGGTCGCTGCTCCACCCCCTCTGCCGATCCGAGGAGGGCTGCAGACTACCACTTGCCTCCTTCGATACATGTGGAGTCGCCAGCCGCTTCTGTCAGACCTGACAGTGAGGAGTTTTAACAGGGGGACTTAGCACGTGGGAGGATCACGCTATTCCCCCCTGTTCCCCCTCCCCCCTGAACAGGCGCCCCGATCGACCAGAGGAGGGGCTAGTGTAGCGACCAGGACACATACCCACATCCGGCTTTCCACCCGCGGATACGGCCAATTGTGTCTTTAGGGAGGCCCGACCAAGCCTGAGGTAACACGGGGATTCGAATTAGCGATCCCCGTGTTGGTGGGCAACGGAATAGGCTGCTACGCAACCCGGATGCCTTGTCGGCACATTCTTGTACTACTATATTTATACTTTTTAATTCTCTGTTTTTCTCCCCAATTGTATCCGGCCATTCTTCCAAGCCGTCCCGATCTCTGCTCCACCCCCCTCTGCCGATCATGGCCAGCTTGGGCACCTTTTTTTTTTTTTCATTTCCCCCCTTTTTCCTGGCCAAATCCCCCGAGCCATCCTGGTCACTTCTCCACCCCCTCTCTGCTGATCCGGGGAGTGCCTCGACTGACCCTGACATCCCTCTCACTCACATCAGTGACGTCACGCTTCAACTCACCTTGGTTTTTAAACGGAGGAGAAAATGCCGAAGACCTCAGCTGTACTGCTGTTATTATAAATGCACTACCTTGTTCTATTTATTACAGTTCTTTTTTTTTTCTTTACTGTGTTGGTAATTGGTAAAAATAATAATTGTATTTCTGAGTGATCTGTGATTTCTTTGTCAGAAAGATGTCGGAGTATTACACTGTTAAGCCTACTGTTACGGCTATCTCATTAAGAGTAGTGTTATAACAGAAATAAGTGTGTTTTATATCTCTGTTTGACTCTTGTTGGGTTCAGATTGTAAAATGTTATAGACTTAGGCTAACAGCTGGTGGAATGTGGAACTGGAGTTGGCCCCGCCCACTGCTCCTGGTGTATAGGAAGGATTAAATGCGGAGGACAGATTTCATTTCAACATATGCGAGTACTGAGAAATGACAATAAAGAAATTATAAATAAATATAAATCTCAACTCTTAAATTTGTCAGAGTTACTCATAGCCGTGGGAACGTATTTTGAGCAGGGGGGGCTGAGAAAAAAAGAGGGGGGGGTCGAGTTTTGCTAGGCTTGACATTATGACTGCATAGCCTAGACACTTAAGTAAAACATGGATAAATGACTAAAATGCGACATTAGTTGCTGCTGAGGGACAAATAGACTTTCTCTCTCTCTCACACACACACACACACACACACACACACACACACACACACACACACACACACACACACACACACACACACACACACACACACATACACACACACAGTGGTGCCAGGCTTAACGTTATGGGCGCTGCTTTTTTATGCGGAGTGCTTGTACGCTGACCGTGATGCTGAACATCAACACTCATTTATGCATGACACATAAAAGCACGTCACCATACAAATGCAGACTGCTCGGCGGCAGCATAAAAAAACAAACAAACATAAACGCACATCATATGTACGCCTATAGCCAAAGCACAATCTCCAAAACACAACTGCAGGCTGCGCAGCGGCAGCATATAGCCTAAAAATTAACCTATAATAACACATGGGCCTATCAGCCACATGTAATCTCCAAACACAACTGCACGCTGCATGGCGACAACATGTAAAAATCAACTCATACACATAGCCCTATCAGCCACAATCTCCAATCAAGAAATATATAATTGTATGCAGAACTCCAAACGTGGCCTTTCTCTCCGGGTTGGTGCTGATAAAGTCCCTCATGAGGGCATCAGTGTCCAAACTGTCCAATATATCTCCATGAACATGCATCAGAGCAAGGTGGGTCAGTCTTTTTTGCGCCATAGTTGTGCGTAACCATGTCTTCAGACAGCGGAGAGCGGAAAATTTCCTCTCCGATGAAACAGCTGAGATGGGGAGACTTAGGCAGAGTTTGATGAGGTTTTCAACTTGGTTGAAAAGAGCCCTTGTTCTTGGATGGAGTTTAGACATGGTTGTTGCGATGTCTTTTACTGTCTTGGGAGAATCACTGCAGAGGTCTCCCATCATTTTCAGCTGGATCTCCAGTCGGGCTTTGTCAAAGTGCAAAGGAAGGTGAAAGGAATCTATATCCACTATTTGTTCCTTGTTGGCTGCCTTAATAAGCACCCTTTCTCTGAGAGCTGCTGTTTTCATACCATCTTGATGAAATCTCCTCTTTACTTCTGTTGTGACCAAGTCCACAGCTTCACAGAACTCTCGTCTCCATGAGAGTTGTGCAACTTGTGCGTCTGCCTCTGGCTCTAGTGTGTCGATAACTGGCTGGGTTTTTTTTCACCCTGTGCTCACCTGGCATTTTAAGTCCCGCCGTGGATACAGTTTGCTGTAGCATGTTATCCACCACTGTATCATCCCGAAGGGCCTCCATGCCCCTTCCAAGCAGTTTAGCACACTCAAGGGCGCCCAGTGCGCTGGCTTTGGTATGCTGCAAACTCCTGGTCACCGACTCGCACTGCTCGAATATTGCTTCACAACAGAGGAGGCCATAGTAGGTTTTAGCCTTCATTGCTTGCTTGAGCAGGCCTCCGATCTTAGCTCTGGTCTCTCCCCTCACACTTTTGTCATCCTTAAGCTGCTCCAGTGTTTTGATGATTTCTCTGCAGGCACTACACACACGTTTGATAGCTATTGTTCATATGAACCATTTTGTTGGACACATGGCCAGTATAGTAACTATCTCATTGCAGCCAAACATGGACTCATAGAGCTCCTTGCATTTTGCTGACTCACGGATTACCACAGCTATGCCCTGAACAAAGTTAACTGAATCAGCGATTAGACCCACCTCACGTACAGCCTCCTGAAGAGGTAGGTCAAGTGAATGGTTGGCACAGTGGACGAAGAGGGACTCAGGGCATGTTTCTTTTAGCCGCGTCTGAACACCCGAAAACAGTCCTGACATGTTAGAAGCTCCATCAAAACAATATCCAAGGAGACGCTCAATTGGGATGTTCAGCCTGAGAAATACATCTTTGATGCACTTGAACAGGGTCTCTCCGCTGCTGTCGGGGGCATTGTAAAATCCAGTGAATTCAGAGTGAATCTCCAATTTCTCATCCACATACTGCAGCATCAATGAGAACTGCTCTATTGTACTGGAGTCGGTGGTACCATCAGCTGTGAGTCCATAGTACGGACTATTTCTGGCACGGGATACAATCTCACGTTGAATAGCGCAGGCATACTGTTGAATGACTTCACTCTGGATTGTGTCTGAGAGCCAGTTACCTCTCCTCTCAAGCCACTGTCTCTCTCCTGGGAGGTTGTAGGTACATTCAAGCATCTGTTCATACAAAATGCCATCACGGGTGCCATCACCCTGAAAAGCCACCCCCTTCTTTCCCAGGAAGAGCACTGACCTGAACATGAGCTCCAAAACATGCCTTGCTGTGCCTCGAGTTCGGCGGGCAGCATCGGATAAAAGGGCAGTAATTGGGGTGCTTTGTGGAGCAGCGATTTTTTTGAATGGCATCACTATGAAGTTTAGACTTTTCATGCTCGTTGAGTCTTTCTGTGGCTTTCCGCCAGTTTGTGAAGCTTCCCTTGACAAAACTGCTGTCAAACCTTACACTATCTTCATTGATGAAACGTTTCTCCAGCGCTTTCACACAGCTAAAACAGACAACGCCATCACCTTCCTCAATATAATGCAGCCATCTCCATTTTTTGAACCAGTTTGCATTGAATGAACGAGAAAACGTCTAATTTCCAAACTGCCTTCCAGGAAAACTGAAGTTGGTTGGTTGGTGTGGAGTGACTGCCTCGACTGAAACCACATTAACACTAGCATGTTGTCCTGGTACTGCCACAATGCTAGCTTGAATTAGCTCAGTCTCTTTTTGTCTTTTTTGGGCTTCCCAAAAAAACTCAGAAATGCGTTTTTGCGCCATTTGGACTGGTGTTCAGACACTTGACCTGACTGAGTCACTGACGGGTGCCGTCATGAGACAATTGTTGCTTGTTACCATTGTGGCTTAGGCCATTTACTTTTTACAGTCAAGTCATTAATATTTCCAATGAATTTTAATGAATAGATGAATGAATAAAATGAATTTTATTTATTTTTTTGTTAAAACATGGGCTCCACGCCAGCGGGTGCTGCAGCACCCTCAGCACCCCTACTTCCCATGGCTATGGAGCTAGTATGCTGTTTCTGCACTTCTGTTTCACAGTGCTTTCTCGGATTCGGGGCCCATTATAATGAGCATTTTTGTAGGTCTATAATTTATCCACGATAAGAAAAAATTGTCACAAGCTGTTATGTCAAAAAAGTGCATAGACCTTGTTCAGTCAAATCACTCGGGATTACGAACATGCATAAAAACACCAAACTTTTTGGAAAATGTTTTCTATTAACAATACACAGCGTTCGGGTAGCGTAACAGTGTATTCCGTTGCCTATCAACACGAGGATCACCGGTTCAAATCCCCGTGTTACCTCTGGTTTGGTCTGGCGTCCCTGCAGACACAATTGGCCGTGTCTGTGGGTGGGAAGCCGGATGTGGGTATGTGTCCTGGTCGCTGCACTAGCGCCTCCTCTGGTCGGTTGGGGCGCCTGTTTGTGGGAGGGGGAACTGGGGGAAATGATCCCCCCACGCCTCCTCCTACGTGCCCTTGGCGTTACTCCTCACTGTCAGGTGAAAAGAAGCAGCTGGCGACTCTACATGTATCAGAGGAGGCATGTGGTAGTCTGCCTCCCCGGATCGGCAGAGGGGGTGGAGCAGCGACCGGGACGGCTTGGAAGAGTGGGGTAAATTGTCCAAAAAATATAATTGGGGAGAAAAAGAGGGACCCCACCCAAAAAAACAAACAAACAAACAAATAACAATACAAACAACAATACTGTAGAATAAGAGAATCCTTAACAATTAATAGCTTTAATTAAAGTGAAAGATATGCGTTGCACCACTACGCCGTCCATCTCAGCCAACAACAGAGTCTGGCTGACTCCTTCCCAAGTCATGGCACCCCCCCCCCCCCCGGCCAAAGCTCCGAATATTCGCTGTTGATTACTACTGAAGCTCTGGGGCCCAAAAAAAAAAAAAAGAAGTGAGCGGGACAGCCCTACAGGTATCCCCAACAAACTTCTTTGCTGACTTCAACACATCCAGAATTCTGCAGCACGGATTATTACATATTCATAGTCCACTGACAATGTCTCTCCCCTGCTGATTCAATTACACTGGCTTCTCGTGTCACAGCGGATTAAGTTTAAACTTTTATTATTAACATTCAAAACTCTTCATAATCTATCCCTTATCTCACAGACCTCCGTCAGACTTACACCCCATCTCACTTCCTGCGGTCTTCACCAGCAGGTCAAATGGCACTACCAGCCATCAACCTCAGCACAATGGGTGCCAGGGCTTTCCCCTACGCTGACCCCAAACTCTGAAACTCCTCCTTTCCCCATCACATCCACTTACTGGTCTCCATTACAGAACCCAAAACTGCTCTTAAAACCCACCTTTTTAAACTAGCATATGCACTTTAACAGCATTAACAGCATCAAATTCTTTTCTTTTTTATCTCCTGCTGATGTATGCTGTATTGCTTATTGTGTGTTTTATTGTTGATTGTACTGTTTTACTGCTTTGTTTTGTTGTGTTTCATGAACAGTGCCTTTAAATAAAATGTTTATTATTATTTTTATTAGGCAGAGAGAGCCAGAGCACAAGAATTTCAATGTATTCTACACATTACAATAAAGTTGAACCTGAACTTGTTTTGCTCGCTGTTTACATGACATCTGATTCCGGGACAAACGCCATGGATGCCTAAATTTGAACAAAACATTTTTTTACAGCTATATTGAAATAGACACGTTTACAACATCTTATACAATTTGATTATACAATCAAAAACACGCCAGGGGGACTAAATGTTAATAAAAAAAAGAATAATAAAGGATAAAGTAAGTATCTTGCAAAGCTTACAGAGTTTATACATTTGAAAAGCTGTTTTGTTTGTAAATACAGATATTGAAGAAATGTATTGTTTGATATGAACAGTCAGCTCTGAAAAGTTTGGCTTTTTGCTTAAGAATTTGGATTTGTGAATATAAAACTTAGCCATAATAATGAACAAATTAATCAAATAAACTGCGAACAGAGATTCCTTTCATATTCACCAAATATAAACAATATATTTTTCCAAAGTAACAAAAACTGAGGATAGATATGATCAGCAGTAAGTTGTGACAATTTACTCCACAACTGTTTTGTATGTGAGCAAGACAAAAACAAATGTGCCCGCATTTCTCTGAACTCTCCACAAAAGATGAAACTTACATCAATTTCCTTCTTGAGTTTCTGCAAATAATGATTAGTTGGATAAAACCTGTGAAGTATTTTAAAGGATATCTCTGAATTTGTTAGTCCAAAAAATATATATATATATATATACATATATATATATATGTGTGTGTGTGTGTGTGTGTGTGCGTGTGTGTGTGTGGCAGTAGCCAAACTCTTTCCCAGCAAATGTTTCCAACAAACATGGACCAGTATGATAAGGCAAAGGGTGTACTTATGACATCTTGTTTAAAAAGTTGACGGAATACCTTATTTTTAAACTTCATTTGCCATAAAAAACAAGTTTTACCAACAGTTGTTTGAGTTGCATCTAACAGTATATGGTGATTGCCATTTCCCTTAAAACCTTCCCCCCCTCCCCCTTTTCTCCCCAATGGTATCCGGTCTGCCGATCCAGGGAGGGCTGCAGACTACCATATGCCTCCTCCGATACATATGGAGTCGCCAGCCGCTTCTTTGAGGAGTTTCACCAGGGGGATATAGTGTGTGGGAGGTTCATGACATTCCCCCCAGTTCCCCCTCCCCCGAACAGGCGCCACGACCGACCAGAGGAGGCGCTAGTGCAGCGACCAGGACACATATCCACATCCGGCCAATTGTGTTTGTAGGGACGCTCGACAAAGCCGGAGGTAACACTGGGATTCGGACCAGAGATCCCCGTGTTGGCAGACAGTGGAATAGACCGCTATGCTGACTGGATGCCATTAAAACCTTCAAAAAGAAATAATACCCAAGGGGACAGCATCAACGACAATTGAGAAATCCTTTGGCGAGACAGGGATTCCATAGTGTTGAATAAATTCAACATAATTAAAGAGTTGACCATGTTGGTTAAATAACTGACTTAACAATAAAATATTATTACTTAACCACTGTTGAAAAAAAATGTATTTTTATATGACATATGTCTATTTTTCCAGATAGGAAAAAACCTGTGAGGACTGAGGTTATGCTTGTAAATTAAACACCATTTCAGTAGCATTTGTTACTAGAATGAAGAACGTTTAAGATGAATTTTGTCAAAATTATAAGTGCACAACAAAAAAACTTAAGACCACCAACCAAGGAGAGGATATAGTGGAGAATACAATTCAATAAGGAGGTTGGACACCTGAAATTACGCCTGATCCAATTAACTCTGAAGGTGTCATTTAGTGTGAAGTCTAGAAAATTAAGGCAACCTTTACTGTACTCGCTCATGAAACAGACATTTTTAGATAATGACCGGTTTATCCACACAAAGCCAAGCAGAGCTTTGTCTATTGTTTTACATGTGACAATCTACATAATATAGTGACAGCACAGCGTATGTTAATCTTCAGCCTTTGAGAGTAGAACCCGCCTCTTAATGATAAATCGCGTAAAATTCATTGATTAAATTTCTTTCTCAATAATTGGATTAAAATTATTGGTATATCTCTGGGGTTCATTTTAATCTACTACTACTACCACTACTTTTGGCTGCTTCCGTTAGGGGTCGCCACAGCGGATCATCTGTTTCTATCTCTTCCTGTCCTCTGCATCTTCCTCTATCACACCAGCCACCTGCATGTCCACCCTCAGCGCATCCACAAACCTCCTCTTTGGCCTTCCTCTTTCCTCTTTCCTGGTAGCTCCATATTCAGCATCCTTCTCCTAATATACCCAGCATCTCTCCTCCACACATGTTCAAACCATCTCAACTGTTGCTGTCTCCAAACGTCCAAGCTGAGCTATCCCTCTAATATACTTGCAGAGGCTAAGCCGGTGCTTTAAGTCACTGAGGTGTTGCACCACAGATAATGTAATTGACGCACTTATTATCGTGTCTGATGAATCAAAGTCAAAGACAAACTTGCCAGTTGAACAGTCCGTCCATTTATTGTTAGTGTCCATTAAACTCGAACGAAGCACATTGACAAACAAACAGTAATAGCCAGAACCACAAGTAACGACCACAGCAACAAGCTGCTCAGCATATGTCTCTGGGTGTATGGTCAAAAACTGTTAACCTTCCGGGCGGAACACCTAACCAGACAAAGATTGGTTCCTATTTATACAGTCGAGCACTAATTGGCTCCTACACACCGGCCCCTAATTGTTAGTGGCAGACAGACACTACAATTCATTACAAAACAATAGAGGAGCCAAATGTGAAAACTTCAATTACCATACATGGAAACATAGTTCAATCTACACCTCTTGTACTAAACAAAGTTTAGTTACAGGTCTCTTAATAATGTTGTTTTTGGTCTGTTGCTTGACAGAACGCACCAGGCCCCTTTTGTCAGGAAAAACTTCCAACACTTTGTCGAGAGGCCAGGAACCACATGGAGCTGAAGAATCCATGATGACTACAACATCTCCAGCAACTGAGCTCCCTTTCCTTTGGTTCCACTTTTGTCTCCCTTGCAACAACGGCAGGTACTCCCTGACCCATCATTTCCTAAACAAATCAGAGATGTATTGAACTTATCTCCATCAACGTTTCACATACATGTCAGAGGGTTCAAAAAGTTCAGGTGGCAAAGCTAGTTTTCCCTTTAATAGAAGAAGATAATTGTGCGTGAGAGGTTCCAAATCATTTGGATCGTCAGATGGCTTGGTGATTGGATGACACTGCCAACATACCTAAAGGATTGTAAACTGAGCTGGTTGTGGACAGCATGCCGCGTCTGGTTAGAGACTGCTGTTTCACTTCCATCTTGAACTTCTGAATCATGAGAGAGCATTAGAAATTGAAGGAGTCTGACTCGACACACCAAAGCAGACCTAAAGCTCTCTCCATAAGAAGATTATCTCTATCCAGATTCAGCTCCTTCAGATCCTTGGCCCTTTGGTCTTCTGCAATTGTCTGTAACACTGCCTGACTATTGCTGATACACTTCTCCAACATGAAACCACCTCTTTTACAGAGAGCACTGAGATCTTTAATCATTTGCATGGCCTCCTTTTCCAAGCCCAAGCTCATCAAATAGTTGTCCACATAAAAAAAATTCACAACAGCTTCAACAATCTCAGCAGAAAAAGTCACACGTGTTGTCGTCACCAGTTTTCCTCAGTGCATAACTAGCGCAACTGGGCAATGAAACAGCCCCGAACAAATGTACAGTCATTCTGTAGACCTGGAGCTCTCTGCTGAAGTCTCCTTCTGGCCACCAGAGAAAGCAAAGAAAATCTCTGTCTTGTTCTGCAACCTTCACCTGATGGAACATAGCCTGTACATCACCCATAAATGCCACAGGCTCCTGCCTGAATCGAGTGAGAATTCCAAGCAGTGAACTGGTGAGGTTAGGACCTTGCAATAGTTCGCTGTTTAACGATGTTCATTTAAACGTAGCCCCACAATCAAACACCACTCGTAGAGAACCCTTTCTGGGATGATAGACACTGTGGTGGGGAATGTACCACACTTTTCCACTTCTACACTGCAACTGCTGCTGAGGTACTTGCTTTGCATAACCTTTATCAATAACCCCATTGAGATAGCTTGAATATTCCTTGTGCAACTGTGGGTTATTCACAAACTTCCTCCTTAATCCAAGTATCCTTTGCTTAGCCACTGCAAAGATGTTTGGTAGGACGACATTGGGTTTTTTAAGGGGCAACTTCAGGCAGTACCTCTTATCCTGTAGTGTTGCAGAGGAGTCCATGATTTCCATAAATCTGAAGTCTTCTCCAGACATCTCTTTGTCCTCTGAGGTCTTTTCATTAAAGTCGTGGTTATACTGATTTTTCAGTATGAGTTTCAAGTTAGATACAAAAATTCTATTCACCACAACAGAAGGAAGCTCAATGTCAAGATTGCTGCCATTTCCATTTAACTGACCATTGATGACCCATCCCAACACTGTTCTTATAGCATATGGGCCATCTCCACAGCTGTTGACATTTTCTCAAGTTTCCCATATCTTGGGAGCGTTGGTTCCTATCAACATGTCAACATTAGCCTTTATGCTGGGGATATGAACCTTTGACAAATAAGGCTACCTTTTCAAGTCTGCAGCAGTAGCAATGTTTTCTGCAGTGACTGGCATTTGCTTCTGTGTGAGGACCTCTGGGAGACGGTAAAAGTTATTTCCATCAAGACCAGACACCTCCATCTCAAATAAGGAGTATGCTGGAACAACCTTTTCTTGTCCTATAGTTTAAGAGAAAATGAGTTCTTTTTCCTGTAACATATAACTTGTGCATGAGATCCTTTGAAAAGAACGTAGCTCTACTACCAGAATCCAAAAATGCATAGGTCTGTATGACTTCACTTCCCTTAGTGGACTTGACCTGCACTGGAACAATGGAAAGAATACAATGATCCTTTCCAGCCCCTGTATGCCCGCATGTCTGAGGGAGAGTTGATGGTTTAGCTCGTGGTGGCTCATTCATTTGCTCAGACTCCACATTTTCCTTCTTGATATGAAGCACAGTGGGATGCTGTTGATCACAAACCTCACAGATCAAGCGCTTATTACAGTCATGGCTTATGTGTCCAACACCTAAGCTTCCAAAACAAATTCCTTTCTCCTTTAGAAGGCGAATCTTGTCTCTGTGCCTTTTACCTTTCAATTGATGGCATTTCTCTAAAAGGTGAGCACATGAACAGCAATGACAGTACAAGCTCTGTTTCTTTGAGTTATTTGTCATAGTTTTATCCTCAGCAGAATCCATTGGTGTTACTGTAGCAGAAAAACGACTTCCTCGCACTCTGTTCTTTGACTGTAGCTTAAACTTGTCGGGAAGATTTAAGCTAACTGTAATTTGAGATACATCCTCAATATTTCCAAAGATCGGGTCAGAAAGGATTCTCACATGCTTCTCAAGAAATACAACCACATCAATGAAATGAGCCCTGTCATTGGAGGCTTCCATAATGTCATGAACTTTAGCCCTCCATCGTTCCCCGAGTTTGAATGGCAATTTAGAAACGACAATTCTCATATTGGTTGGCATATCCAACTCCTGCATGTAATGAAGCTCTTCCATTGCATTACGACATCCACACAAGAATAAAGCATAGGCTTGTAGGGCTTTGACATCCTCAGACTTTATTGTTGGCCAAGCTGAAGCCTTTTCTATGTATACAGTAGCAATCTTGTACTCGTTTCCGAAATGTTCTTGTAGAAGACCCTTTGCCAGAATGTAGCCACGTTCAGGAGCCATGTGCTGGCAGCCACGAACCAATTTCTTTGGCTGTCCTCTGGTGAACTGTTCCAAGTACAATCAGTCAGCTCTGCTAGCATTGTCCTCCACTCCTTGTTCAAATGCTTTAATGAAAGTTTTATATTGAAATGGATCTCCTTTCAATATAGGAATTTCTTGTGTTGGCAGAGACAATAAGCGCTGCTGGTGAACAAGGGCAGCTGTTATCTCATTTTGCATGTGCATGATAGTGACAACGTCTCCAGATGGAATTTGGTCATTTTGTTATGATTCATATATTGCCTATTACTTTGATTTGCCCAAGAAGTCATTGCACCTTGTGATGTTTCCCAGTGCTGTTGATCATGTGTATCAACCTCTCACTTTGATGCACTTGAAACCTGCCTATCAGTTTGCTTTGGTTTGATGTCCATTGCCGTCTGTTTGCTCTATGGCAATGACCACTCCCTTTGCTGTGCTTTCCATGCTGCAGGCTCATATTCCTTTGCCATAGGGTTAAGTGTTGAATGGTGCCAGTCTCCTCTTTTCCTTTTTCAAAATAAGAGTTCATGCCATTTGTCGCTGCATGAGAGGAACGTTGTCCATCTGAAGTCTGCAAAACTGCCAACTTAGCAGTAGATGCAGCTAACTCAGTTTCCAAATCGAGCAGTTCTTTTCTCCTCATTTGTTGTTCCTGTTCCTCCAACGAATGTCATTCCTTTACAACTGCCATACAAAGTGCAGCTCTTTCTGCCGCTGCTTTAATTTGTGCAGAAGTGGTGCTTGGCTTATCACTGGTGTCACTTTTGTTTGAATGTTTACCTACATTGGAAACACTGTCATTGGGATTAATAGCATCATAATTACCACCGTCAATATTAAAATCACCAGTACCTGCATTTTCAGACACATGCTTTTCATTTCTTAACACCCACTCTTGTGCATTGGCAATAAATTCATCATTGAACATAATTTTTGCCTTAAACCATTTTCATGTCTTTTTCCTCATGTGGCCATAAACTCATTATGGAAGCATGCATATGTGGCAGGAATGAGGAAAAACACAGGAGACCAAGGCGAGTTTGATGTTTACTCCTCAACTCCAAAAACCAACTGCAGCAGGAACAACCCTGCACCGGCGAGCCCGGGAACGTAAATCACGCCCCCAGCTCACAGTCCTGCTGGGTGAGAGGCATAGCCCCTAGTATCCGCCACACAGCCCCCCCCCCCCCCGAACACCCAGAAGGGACTCCTGGAAAGAAAATGAGTGTCTCACTGGAGGCTTAAGCAGCCTGCCATAACGGCTGCGCCGTTTCTCAGCCGAAACAGTAGGTGAAACACAGTCCAAAGCCGGCTGAGAAGCAGAACGCTGAACCCGTGAAGACACTGCAGGGGTCCTGGCAGGAGGACGACCCCGACGGGGAACCTGGGCCGGAAACACAACTTCGCCTGCCACCCTGTGCGCCGGTTTAAGCCTATCAAGCGTGACACGCTCCCTACGCCCACCCATATCTAGCACTAAACCCTTAGGACCCGTCTCAAGAACACGAAATGGGCCATCGTATGGGGGTTGGAGGGGCGAGCGGTGAGCATCATGCCGTACAAAAACAAAACGAGCCGACATGAGCTCCGCAGGCACGAACGACCGCGGAAAACAGTGGTGAACGGGGCCTGGAACCCGAGTGCTGTCGGACAAAAAAGGATAAACGGCCGGACGGGGTCGAGGAGCGGAACTCCCAGGCAAAAATTCCCCAGGGACGCGGAGCGGCTGACCGAGCACCAGCTCAGCGGGTGACGCGTCGAGGTCCTCCTTAGGAGCCGAACGCAACCCGAGCATAACCCAAGGTAAACGATCCACCCAGTTACCATCCGAGAGCGCAGCGCTGCCTTGAGCGACCGGTGAAAACGTTCACACAACCCGTTAGCCTGAGGGTGATACGCGGTAGTGCGGTGTACCTGCACACCCAAGGATCGCGCAAGTGCCGACCAGAGCTCTGACACGAACTGGGGGCCCCTGTCTGAGGTGATATCTGACGGAGTGCCGAAACGGGCGACCCAGGAGGAAAGAAAAGCGCATGCAACATCCGAGGATGTTGTGGAGGATAGAGGGACAGCCTCTGGCCACCTGGTGGTCCGATCTACCATTGTGAGCAGGTGCGTAAAACCCTGTGAAGAAGGTAGAGGGCCCACCAGGTCCACATGCACGTGGTCGAAACGTCTGGCCGGGATCGGAAACGGTTCGAGGGGCGATTTAGTGTGCTGGTGGACCTTAGCGCGCTGGCACGCTACACACGCAGCTGCCCACCCCTTGACGTCCTTGCGGAGGCCAGGCCAGACGAACTTGGAACCGACCAACTTCACCGACGCCCGAACTCCAGGGGGCGAGAGGGAGTGAATCGAATCGAAAACTCGACGGCGCCAGGCCACTGGAACAACGGGGCGGGGACGGCCGGTGGAGACATCGCAGAGGAGGGCAGGACTGCCTTCCTGCATCACAGCGTCCTCTAGCTTGAGACCGGTACGCGTTGACCTAAGGGCAAGGACGTCCGGGTCGCTGGGCTGGTCGGCAGCCATAGCGGAGAAATCCACACCGAGGTGCACAGGACACACAAGCACACGCGACAGACAATCAGCAACAGGGTTGGACTTCCCGGCCACATGCTGAATGTCCGTTGTGAACTCGGAGGTCGCCGCTAGGTGGCGCTGTTGACGAGCAGACCACGGCTCAGTCACCTTGGACATGGCAAAAGTCGGCGGCTTATGATCCACATAAGCCGTGAATGGGCGACCCTCCAGCAGGAAGCGGAAATGCCGGATTGCAAGGCGCAGTGCCAGCAACTCCCGGTCAAAAACGCTGTACTTGCGCTCGCTATCCCGCAGTTTGCGGCTAAAAAATGCGAGTGGCTGCCACGCATTCGCCACACGCTGTTCAACCACAGCCCCCACGACTATGTCAGACGCATCGGTTGTTAAAGCTATGGACGCCGTGGGTGTGGGATGGGCGAGGAGGGCAGCGTTAGCCAGGGCGCGCTTAGCTCCGTCAAAGGCCTGGACCTGTTCAGGAGTCCAGTCGACAGGGTCGTTAGCCTTCTTGAGCCGCAGGGCTTTGTAAAGTGGCTGAAGGAGGTGGGCAGCACGAGGGAGGAAACGGTTATAGAAATTCACCATGCCCAAGAATTCCTGCAATGCCTTAACAGAGACTGGGCGGGGAAATTCCGCCACCGCTTGCACCTTAGAAGGCAACGGGACCGCGCCTTGCGGCGAAATGCAGTGACCCAAGAAGTCAATCACCGGCAGTCCAAACTGACACTTGGCCGGGTTGACTATCAGGCCGTGTTCGTCCAGACGACGGAAAACCTGTTTCAGGTGCGCCAGGTGCTCTTCAGCTGACGGACTGGCCACTAATATGTCGTCGAGATAAACGAACACGAAAGCAAGGTCACGCAACACCGAGTCCATCAGCCTCTGAAAGGTTTGCGCTGCCCCCTTCAAGCCAAAAGGCATGCGCATGAACTCAAAAAACCCAAACGGGGTGATCACTGTGGTCTTGGGCACGTCCTCTGCGCGCACGGGAACCTGATGATAGCCGCGCACCAGGTCCACCTTAGAGAAAATAGTGGTACCTGCCAGGCGTATGGAAAAGTCCTGTATGTGTGGGATGGGATAGCAGTGATTGGCGGTGACGTTGTTTTTCAGGCGGTGAAAATCGCCGCAAGGCCGCCACGACCCATCCGCCTTGGGCACCATGTGAAGCGGCGAGGCCCACGGGCTGTTGGAACGCCTCACTATACCCAGACGCTCCATGATGGCGAACTCCTCCTTAGCTGTAGCCAATTTTACCGCGTCGAGGCGCCGCGCGTGCGCAAAAACTGGCGGTCCCAGAGTGGGAATGAAATGTTCTACCCCGTGTTTAGTAACCGCGGTGGAAAAGGCAGGCGTAGTCACCGATGGAAAATCCGTCAGCAAACGCTGAAAAACATCCCCTAATGCTAAAAAGTTAGCGTGTGTTAACGGCCCGGCTCCCTCTGTCTCGCACGGAACAGTGGCGAAAGACACAGCATCAATTAAACGGCGGTTTGCAACATCAACCAGCAGACCATTAGCACACAGAAAATCCGCGCCGATAATGGGAACAGTAATGGCGGCCACTACAAAGTCCCACTCAAAATGGCGCCCGTGGAAGCAAACAGTCAGCAACCTTGTGCCAAACGTCGCAATGGACGAACCGTTAGCTGTACTCAACTGTGGGCCGCCGCCTTCGGCCGACCTGTCTGTCTTAGCAGGAGGAAGTAGGCTCTTTTGCGAGCCTGAGTCCACCAGAAACCGTCCTCCTGACATCGTGTCCTTAATGAAGAGCAGCTCACTATGTCCGCCAGCGCCCACAGCTGCTACTGAGCGCTGGCCCTGGAGTTTCCCGCCGCCTCAAACGTGCACGGAGGGACGCAGCGCCTCGCTTTGCCGCCGAACCGCTGGTGGAAGAAACAGAGGCCTCTCCCGCGCCGTCTCCGGGCAGTCACTTCAGCCACCACTGCCGGGTCCGTGTCCGCCGACGTCGGCTGCAGAGGCTCCGATGCCACACTCTGCACAGAGAACCATCTGGTAGCCAGCAGGACCCGATCGGCCTCCTCAGCCAAACCTCGGCAGTCACCAGCGGCCAGACACGGGGAGTTAGCCAAAGCCGCGCGCACAGGAGACGGGAGCTGGCGCAGGAAAACGTGCGGGAAAAGGAACCCACCTTCGTCTGAGCCTAGCAGCGACAGCATATTGTCCATGAGATCCACAGCCGTCCCGTCGCCCAAACCGGATAGGGAAAGGATTCTATCTGCCCTCTCTGCGGTAGATAGGCTGTACCTCCGGAGCAGAAGATGTTTGAGGGCGACGTATTTATCGTGTTGCGGAGGGGCGCGCAACAGCTGCATGGCCCGGCGTGTGGACTGCTGGTCCAGCGCAGCGATGACCAGATAGTATCTGGAGTCGTCCGCGGAGATTCCACGCAGGTGGAACAGCGCCTCGACATGCTGGAACCACAAGGCCAGGTCGCTCTGCCAGAACTCTGGGAGTTTCACAGCCGCGGCGAGAACGGCCGGCTGTGAGAGTTGGGGTAGCGTGGCCGAAGTGGATTCACACTCCTCTTCTGCTCCAAACATGTTCAATTCGGGGTCACCAATGTGGCAGGAATGAGGAAAAACACAGGAGACCAAGGCGAGTTTGATGTTTACTCCTCAACTCCAAAAACCAACTGCAACAGGAACAACCCTGCACCGGCGAGCCCGGGAACGTAAACCACGCCCCCAGCTCACAGTCCTGCTGGATGAGAGGCATAGCCCCTAGTGTCCGCCACACATACACCTTATTTCATCACACAATTCATTGTAACCATCAAGAGCATTCTGTACCTCTGGATTTTTACCATTTTGCATTAAACCTTGTATCATTTGTCTTAAATTGCTAGCCTTATTTGGCTTAGCTTTTCTACTACTTTGCAGTCTGTCCAATCTATCAGCAAGTGCTTTAGCAGAAAGTTTGACCACCTGCTTGCTTGTTTGTGTTTCCCTACAGCTGACCACATTGTCCTGTTTACCAGCAGTAGGCACACTCGCACCTGACGGGATGTCCATGTCCGCAACGGACTCTTCCATATTTAACAGTCATCAGATTGCAACAAATCAATCGATACAACGTTTATTGTTCATCCACTTCAGCAACCAGTACATTGGAATTACGCTCTTATGTTTGCACACAAACTTAGCTGTCCATCTTAATGGTGGTAGCACCACACATACTTCCTTAAGATGAACGTTGTTCCGTGATTCAAGCGGCGGGAAGTTCCACAGCATCCTTCACAACGTTGCTCCGCTCATGGTGTGCTGAGCAGCACATAAGCAGATGAAATGCAGCTGTGCTGCTCTCCGGCGTCCTGAGCAGCAGATGAGCAGACGAGATGCAGCTGTCGAAGCGCTCCAAACACCCAGGCCCCCTCTGGCTCCCTCGTCTGGCTCCCTCGTCGCCGCCGTAATTATCAAACATACAGAAACTCGTCTCCAAAACTCCAACAAAGCACAGTTTTTGACTTGTGTTGTAACGTAACATGTAACGTAATTGACGCACTTATTACCGTGTCTGATGAATCAACGTCCGAGACAAACTTGCCAGTTGAAAACTCCATCCATTTATTGTTAGTGTCCATTAAACTTGTATGAAGCACAGTGACAAACAGTAATATCCAGAACCACAAGTAACGACTGCAGCAACAATCTGCCTCAGCATGTGTCTCTGGGTGTGTGGTCAAAAACCGTTAACCTTCCAGGCGGAACACCTAACCAAAGATTGGTTCCTGTTTATACAATTGAGTGCTAATTGGCTCCTACAATACTCATTCCTAATCCTGTCCTTCTTCATCACTCCCAATGAAAACTTCAGCATCTTCAATTCTGCTACCTCCAGCTCCGCCTCTTGTGTTTTCCTCAGTGCTACCATCTCCAAATCATACAACATAGCTGGTCTCACTACCATCTTGTAAACCTTCCCTTTCACTCTTGCTGGTACCCTTCTGTCGCAAATCACCCCTGACACTCTTCTCCACCCACTCCACCCTCCCTGCATTCTCTTCGTCATCTCACTTCTGCAGTCCGCGTTACTTTGACAGTTGACCCCAAGTATTTAAACTCATACGCCTTCGTCACCTCTACACCTTGCATCCTCACCATTACGCTGTCCTCCCTCTCTTCATGCATATGTATTCCATCTTGCTCCTACTGACTTTCATTCCTCTTCTCTCCAGTGCATACCTCTGCCTCTCCAAGCTCTCCTCAATCTGCTCCCTACTCTCGCTACAGATCACAATATCGTCTGTGAACATCATAGTTCATGGAGACTCCTGTCTGATCTCATCTGTCAACCTGTCATCACCATTGCAAAGAAGAAAGGGCTCAGAGCTGATCCTTGATGTAATCCCACCTCCACCTTGAACGCATCCGTCATTCCAACCGCATACCTCACCACTGTCACACTGCCCTCATACATATCCTACACCACTCTTACATACTTCTCTGCCACTCCTGACTTCCTCATACAATACCACACCTCCTCTCATCTGCTTTCTCTAAATCCACAAAGACACAATGTAACTCCTTCTGACCTTCTCTATACTTCGCCATCAACATTCTGAAAGCAAATATCGCATCTGCAGTGCTATTTCGTGGCATGAAACTATACTGCTGCTCGCTAATCATCACCTCTCCTCTTAACCTAGCTCTCACTACTCTTTCCCATAACTTCATGTTGTGGCTGATCAACTTTATACTTGTTACAGCACAACAAGTCACCCTTGTTCTTGAAAATCGGTACCAGTATGCTTCTTCTCCACTCCTCAGGCATCCTCTCACTTTCCAAGATTGTGTTAAACAATCAACTTTATACTTGTTACAGCACTACAAGTCACCCTTGTTCTTGAAAATCGGTACCAGTATGCTTCTTCTCCACTCCTCAGGCATCCTCTCACTTTCCAAGATTGTGTTAAACAATCTAGTTAAAAACTCCACTGCCATCTCTCCTAAAAACCGCCATGCTTCCACAGGTATGTCACAGGGTTCATTTTTATCTACAATGACATCTAAATAGCTACCAGAATTCTTTACAGGGATATTAGAAATGTAGTCAACATAACAATGTATGATAGCTAATAATTCACATTTTTTAAGATTTAAGCGAAGACTAGAAGCTTTAAGTAAAGAGCTCTATACTACTGATAGCTAGAGGCACTTAGGATCTGTCCTTTAGAAAAAAGTTTGTGTTGTCTGCAGGCTTACTGATAATAATAGTTCTACCAGTAATTGAGATTACTAGAATTAATATATTCACATAAAAGCTGGGCAGCACGTAAAAAGAGATAAGGGGATATTGGGCATCCTCTCTGAATGACATGTTTCACTTCAAATCTGGAATATGACCCATATTTAAGCTTAATTTAACAATTGGCATTACAGTAAAGCGTTTTAATTGCCTACAAAAGAAATCTCCAAAGCCAAACTTCCTTAGTGAATGGTAAAGTAAAATATGCTCAACATTATCAATAGCCTTGAAGTCTTAGAAGAAAGAATAAAAGACTGTTTTATGAAATTAAATGTGAATAATCAATTGCATCTACAACTAGTCTAACGTAATATGTCTATTGGGCATGAATCCTGGTTGTGCTTCATCAATTATAGAACCCAGTACTGTTTTGATTCTTGTAGCAAAGATTAAGGCCAACATTTTATAATCATTATTCAAAAGGCAAATTGGGCACCAGTTGTCAATGTAAAGTAAATATTTGCATGGTTTGGGGATTAGAGTAATCAAGCCTTGAGTCATGCTCCAAGATTGTAAGGCACTGGCAGAAATGCTGTCGATAAACACTTGTAATAAGAAGAGCATTATCTGCTGGGAAAACAATTTATAAAATTCAGATGATAAACCATCTGTTCCAGGGGACTTATTATCCTTCAGAAGTCCTACACAATTACTGACCTCTGTTAGGGATAAAGGGCGATCACAAAGATCCCTTTCTGTGTCATCTAGTTGATGGATGTTGTGTAATGAATTAACGAATTTTGATTTATCATTTTCAGAGTATTCTGACACAATTTCCTATAAAAAGTGGAACAAAAGTAAGATATAAGCTTTGGGTCATCAAATATTGTGTCATTAATCTTTAACTCATTAATAGTATTAATTTCTGCGGGATATTTTTCCACTTTGAAGAAATATGAGGAGTTCTGTTCTCCTTCTTCTAACCATTGTTTCCGGGACTCAATGAAAGCTCCTTCTGCCTTCCTTTTATACAGCTTATCTAAGCTCTCTTGTAAATTAAACATTTATATTTTGTCTTCTTCTGTTAAGGTGTCTGATGATATTTGAGAGAACAAGGAACTACCTGGGTTAATATCTTGTTCCTCTAATTTCCTAATTTTAGCAAGATTACTTCCAAACTTCTTCGGGTATTTTGCTGTCTCATATTCAAATAACTCCCAATTTAAACAAAAGGAATTTCCCATCTTTGCTTTGCTAAAAAGTGTGTTATTAATTGCAAGATATTTGTCTTCACTTCCTCATGTTTAAGAATATAGTTGTTCCGTTTCCAATAATTTGTTTTCCAACCACTGTCTGAGGGAAATAATTTAATAGAAATGTACATAGCTTTATGATCACTAAGAGTATTGTTTATTAAAACAGCTTGCTCTTTAATACTTAATGAAACCAACCAGAAGTCTAAACAAGATAGCCTTGTAATTTCTTTGTCACTCCAATTGAACGTTACCACAGCTGGGGATTTAACTCTCCATACATCTATATTAAGTCATCTCTTTCCATAAAAAGTTTCAAGTATGGGAGCATCCGGGTAGCATGGTGGTCTATTCCGTTGCCTACCAACACGGGGATCTCCGGTTTGAATCCACATGTTATCTCCGTCTTGGTCGGGCGTGCCTACAGACACAATTGGCCGTGTCTGCAGGTGGGAAGCCGGATGTGGGTATGTGTCCTGGTCGCTGCACTAGCATCTCCTCTGGTCGGTCGGGGCGCCTGTTCAGGGGGGAACTAGGAGGAATAGCGTGATCCTCCCATGCGCTACATCCCCCTAGTGAACTCCTCACTGTCAGGCGAAAAGAAGCGGCTGGCGACTCCACATGTATCGGAGGAGGCATCTGGTAGTTTGCAGCCCTCCCCGGATCGGCAGAGAGAGTGGAGCAATGCCCGGGATGGCTCGGAAGAGTGGGGTAATTGGCCGGATGCAATTGGGGTGAAAAAACATTTTTTTTAAGTGATTTATTTCTGCCAAAATTGTATGCAGGTGGCCATCTATCAATCAGGGAGTTCAAAGCTACTACAGCTAGATAAGATATGGGAATTCAGAAATTTAGCTAACCACCGCTTAAGTATATTCTCTATGTCCGCAAATAATTGGGTGTTTTCTAAATTAGAATTGTACATTAAAAATAATCAAAACAACCTTGTTGTAATTGACAGCTTGACAGATAATGTGCCCTTTTGGATCTGTGTCTGTATGTAAAATGTCACCATTGTACCTTTATTTCACGGTTAAAACACAAGCTGATCTTTCTGTGAAGTGCGAAAACCACAAAGCATTACCCCACTGGGTTCTCCAACAATTCACATCGCTTGAAATTGAATGAGATTCCTGACAAAAACAAAAATCGTGTTTTGCTGCTTAGCAAATAAACAAAGCTTTACGTTTTGTAATATTTCTTCATGCCCTATGGAAACTATAGACAATAAAATACTTTGAAATAAAAAAAACCCTTCTGAAATACTGCGGAACAAGTATTAAGATAATGTCACGCCGAGCATCTGCTGCACCTTAGAAGATTAGCAAAGTTATTTGGTGAAAAATTGAAAGTATAAAATAAATAAAGAAGTCCAACACGTTCTTTGGATTATGTAGCCCTTTAGATTGTTGATCAGCAAATATAGTCTTTATAGGATAGATCCAACAAAAGTGCTCTTCATGCAGCAAAAATTAATGGAAATAAAATTAGATGAAAGAATAAAAAGCGAGAAGGATGAAGTGATTTTAGGTATCCTAATGATGCAGTGTCAATCATGTTATAAAAAATCAGTACTGGTGAGCCAGAGCACTAAACCTGGTTACATGACATAGGGATCCCGGTTGAATTTTAATTTCACATATACAGTACCTCAAGTAATTTCCTTCCCACTGACAAAGTCCCATGCTCCAACATAGTAGGCAGGCATTCCCTCACTTTGTGCCTTCTTTACCATAGGCCACATCTTTAATCTGGCCTCCCTGACAGGTGGAGAAAGATCCTCAGCAAAGCGGAGCTTGTTATCATGCATGAAGAGATGTTGTTTTTTTTGTGCAAATTTCTAAACAATATCTATGTAGGATCTCAGAGAGGATTGGATGATGGTTGCTCTTGGTTTGGAGCTGGTTTGTGTTGGTTTCCCAAGGTGATGTGCAACATCAGTAGCATTCAGAAGCTTGTCCTTTTCCTCTGGGAGAATGTTCTTACAGAACTCTGACTTTTTCCTTTGTATTTTTTTCTCCCTTAAGTTTTTATTGTTTTCAAAAAGATACAGTCCATCCGGAAAGTATTCACACCCCTTCACTTTCCCCACATTTTGTTATGTTACAGCCTTATTCCAAAATGGATCAAATTCTTTTTTTTTCTCATCAATCTACACACAATACCCCATAATGACAAAGTGAAAAAGGTTTTGTAGAAATTTTTGCAAATCTATTAAAAATAAAAAACTGAAATATTGCATGTACATAAGTATTCACACCCTTTGCTGTGACACTCAAAATTGAGCTCAGGTTCATCCTGTTTCCACTGATCATCCTTGAGATGTTTCTACATCTTGATTGGAGTCCACCTGTAGTAAATTCAATTGATCGGACATGATTTGGAAAGGCACACACCTGTCTATATCAGGTCCCACTGTTGACAGTGCATGTCAGAGCAGAAACCAAGCCATGAAGTCAAAGGAATTGTCTGTGGACCTCTGAGACATGATTGTATCGAGGCACAGATCTGGGGAAGGGTACAAAATAATTCTACAGCTTTGAAGGTCCCAAAGAGCACAGTGGTCTTCATCATTCGTAAATGGAAGAAGTTTGGATCCACCAGGACTCTTCCTAGAGCTGGCCGCCCAGCCAAACTGAGCAATCGGGGGAGAAGGGCCTTGGTCAGTGAGCTGACCAAGAACGCAACGGTCACTCTGACAGAGCTCCAGCGTTCCTCTGTGGAGATGGGAGAACCTTCCAGAAGGACAACCATCTCTGCAGCACTTCAACAATCAGGCCTTTATGGTAGAGTGGCCAGATGGAAGCCTCTGCTCAGTAAAAGGCACATGACAGCCCACTTGGAGTTTGCCAGAAAGCACCTAAAGGACTGATGAAACCAAGATTGAACTCCTTGGCCTGAATGCCAAACGTCACATCTGGAGGAAACCAGGTACCTCTCATCACCTTGCTAATACCATCCCTACAGTGAAGCATGGTGGTGGCAGCATCATGTTGTGGGGATGTTTTTCAGCGATAGGAACTGAGAGACTAGTCAGGATCGAGGGAAAGATGAATAGAGCAAAGTACAGAGAGATCCTTGATGAAAACCTGCTCCAAAGCGCTCAGGACCTCAGACTGGGGCGAAGGTTTACCTTTCAACACGACAACAACCCTAAGCACACAGCCAAGACAATGAAGGAGCGGCTTCGGGACAAGTCTGTGAATGTCCTTGAGTGGCCCAGCCAGAGCCCAGACTTGAACCCCATTGAACATCTCTGGAAAGACCTGAAAATAGCTGTGCAGCAACGCTCCCCATCTAACCTTACAGAGCTCGAGAGGATCTGCAGAGAAGAATGGGAGAAATACCCCAAATATAGGTGTGCCAAACTTGTAGCTTCATACCCAAGAAGACTTGAGGCTGTAATCGCTGCCAAGGGTGCCTCAACCAAGTACTGAGTAAAGGGTGTGAATACTTATGTACATGCAATATTTCAGTTTTTTAGTTTTAATAAATTTGCAAAAATTTCTACAAAATCTTTTTCGCTTTGTCATTACGGAGTATTGTATGTAGATTGATGAGGGAAAAAAAGGAATTTAATCCATTTTGGAATAAGGCTGTAACAAAACAAAATGTGAGGAAAGTGAAGGGGTGTGAATACTTTCCGGATGCACTGTATAAACAGAACAGTACAACAACATCAACACACAAAAAAAGAATAGAGTATACAAAAAGATAAAATATTCGTTTTTGGTGACGCCATAGACTTTCAGATTCCACCTTCTTGAGTAGGTCTCCAACTCACATGCACACATTTGAAGTTTGGCCACCTTGTATTCTTCCTCTTTAAGATGAGCATCGACATTCTCCATTTTCTTCTGTGTGTTCTTTACTTCACTGCATGCAAAGTTCAGTGTTTCTTCAACCCTTCTGTAAATTTTCATCAATTTTCTTGGAGTTTACACTTACCAACTTTTCAATAGAGTCAGTATGCTTATTTGGGAGTTGGGGGAAAGGAGAGATGACTACGTTGTTCTGGGATGTAGACTCATACTCTGTCTTTTAGAGAGCCTTTTTTTTTGCAGCTGGGTATTTACATGGAGTCACAGCTAGTGGAAGAAGTTCTTCTGACATGGAGACCACTACTGTTGATATTTGCTAGGATAATCATTACACAAGGCTCAGATCATTACCCGGCTTGGCTTCAAGAGTGTGGTTTTTGCTCTTTTGCACTTTTTCTTTCACAACTCGGCATTAGGTTGCTTCCGACCATCACAAAAGTTAACCCAACTGTCGTGAAAGTTAGTCAAATTATAACTTCTTCATTTTTCAATGTTTTAATACTTTTTTGTGCAGGAGCTCAGCAGTACCGATCATACTCTGCAGCCATCTTGGAACGCTCCCAATTGAAAAATGTTCACCTGTGAACAGAAAAACATCCTTCGTCACTGCGGCTTTATCTCTTCTGAACCAATCAGAAGAGCGGGAGCCGGAGGGGGGGGGGCACTTATCAACTAAATCATTTACAACCAAAATGGAGGAGAACAAGCTAAAGCTAGTGCTCTCTGCCATGTTTTAGAATAATAAGAAATATTAGTATAGGTAATCAAAAGAGATACAAGTTTAAGTAGTGGTAGTTTAAGATTGTGTAGCTATGCTAATTCACTTATCACTAATGCTGGCACACAAGTGATTGACAAGAGACTCGGCTGCTTAGCAAGGGGAAAAGCCTCTCACTGCCGATAAGGGGCCCAATGTGTTTGGGCAGCACGGTGGCGCAGTGGTTAGTGCTGTCGCCTCAAAGTCCCAAGGAAGGTCCTAGGTTCGAACCCCGGGGTTGTCCAATCTTGGGAGGTCATCCCAGGTCCTTTTTGTGTGGAGTTTGCATGTTCTCCCCATGTCTGCGTGGGTTGTCTCTGGGTGCTCCGGTCCCCCTGACTGAGGCATGGCAAGACCAACTGGAGTTGTTCCCCGGGCGCTGCATGGCAGCTGCCCACTGCTCCTAGCTACACAGCTAGGATGGGTTAAATGCAGGGGGAAAATTTCCTCACGGGGATCATTAAGTAGTAAAATAAAATAAAATAAAATAAAATGTGTTTGGGATCAGGGTTGTTATATGAAAAAGCAGTTTGGCATGTCTTGCGGTAAAAGACATCCAATGTGACTGCAGCCTAAAGGGGTTCAAGACGGATGCACAAACTCCACTCCCACGCAATCAAAGACATTGGGGTTGCATCATTTTAACTTCTGTTCAGACAGAAGCAGTTAAAACTAACAGCTAATCTATTTGTCATACGCTATTTTTGTGTTTTTCAACAACCCCAGTATGTCCACGTGACTAACTATGCTTCCCTGTGATAGCTTTCCTCCCAGCATCTTGATTTGATGTCTATATTTTGTGATACATTTTGGGAAATTTGGAGATTGCCAAAAGAAAAAAAGAGAAAAAAAATCCTTAGTTTTCCTGTTGTTTCGTGACAAGGGTTTCTTTTTTTTTGTTACGTTTTTTTTTTCCTCGCCTGAATGGACAGGGGGTGTTGTACTGAAGGTAAATTTATTTGTGAAGCCCTCTGTGCCTGAATTGTGATTTGGGGCCATACAAATATATTTGATTTGACTTCACCTATTCCTTTTCGTTATTTCTCTTGTACTGGATGGGATGACAAATCTGCAATACAATGTGGGCCAAATGACATCTTAACAGATCTGTTTTGTTTGTTTCACTTTTGAAATTCACATTACACATTCTACACATAACCACTTTCCTGTCATGTGTTCCACCTCAGCCCCACATGCATGTGAACATTTTTTGTGTCAGTGTTGACAATCATAAAGAGATTTATGTGTTACTGAGCTACCGCATGAACCCTACCTTTATTTATTCGGATACTAGCATGCTTTACCGTAGCCAATCCCACTGCCTGCTAACCCGCCGGCCAGTTACCCCAACTATTAATTGCCCACTTGCGACCTCCCTCTTGCCCTCTTTCAGACTCTATGACGGTGCGTAGAGGAAAGAAGTTCTGCATCTCCATCCAGGAACACATGGCCATTGACGTCTGCCCCGGCCCCATCAGACCCATCCGGCAAATCTCCGCCTACTTCCCCCGCCTGTCCCCCACCTCCCCCACCCCTCTCTCCCCAAACCCCACCAACTCCACGCTTGTCCTCAGCCCTGGAGGTGTGGCCTCTGGCAAAGGGTCCTCCCACTTCCTGACCCCACTGCTGCCCCGGGGAGAAGTGGTGGGCGGAGCTGGGTCGCTGTCGTTGGCGAGCAGCGTGGACACATCGGTGGAGATCAACAGTTCGGACAGTGATGACTGCAGTGAGCATGGCTGTCAGCGTGTGTGTGTGTGTGTGTGTGTGTGTGTGTGTGTGTGTGTAATGAACTGTATATTTGCTGTGCAAAAGTTATAACTTAAATTTAGCTGTTGGCATAATTTAGTGTATGAATGAGCTTTGTCGCACCATTTCAACGCTCAAAAAGACAGGTCAGAATTTTCTTTATCTAATTTTCCCCATCTTAGTTTATTTTATTTTAGTTATCTTAAAGGGGGTAGCAAACCTTTCTCCCCATACGTTTTGAGCTGAAAACATGCTGGATTTGGTCTAGGATGAGCAGTCTGGTGTGAAAAGTTGTTTGTGAAGCAATTTTCGCTTTATTCAGTTTGGTTTCCCTAATATTTGATCATTCTATACTTTTTGAGGAGCAGTAAACCTTTTTTTTTATTTCAACATCTTTTGAGTTGAACATATGTTGGCGTGGATCTAGGACGGTTCAACTAGAACTAATTGTCTTCATCATGAATTCAACAAAAACACAAGACACGCCACACAGCTGCTTTGAAGGAGAAAATCGATGCTTTTTTTGTGCATCCACGCCTCTGAATAGCCTACATAGTATGGGGGCATCAAGGACACCAACACCTGTGACGTCCCATAGGCCACATTCATTGCGGTCCAACACAAATAGACCAATAAGTAGAAGTAGAAAGGCAGCATGCGGGTGTTAGCCAACTGAACTCTATGGATAGACTTGTGAAAATATTTTTCTAAATATGGGTGGGAATAGACAGACTAAACTCAAGCGCTTATGTATTCAGATACATCAAAAACTCTTTAATTGCAAAAACATCCTGAGATCTGCAACCCATACACATCAAAAGACTCCAATTACCGATGTCTCCTTCCAGGCCCTTTGTATTTCGATGTTACTGTACGAGTATTTAGACGTAGCTCTGAACCAAAAAAAAAAAATTGCTCAATATGCAATATGTTGTTTGCTGCCGGCGAAATGACTGGATGAAAGAAGGGACCCGAATTACCTACCCAACCATAAAGCATTATGTTTCTACAAGAGAGAGCAAAGAGAGGCAAAAATGAATTTTATAGCTGTTTTTCTAATTTCCCCAGACAGTTAAATCCGGGGAAACACCCATTAAAGTAATTCATGTGTGCCAATAAAAGCAACATTAAAAATGCAATGCACCTTTGCAGACTTTTCCCAGGTTCCAATCAACACAACACAGACTATAATATTGTTATTATATTAACTTGATATAGCCTCGTGTTGCTTCTTTTGCGCCATTGCATCATCCTGTCAGTGATGAATGATCACCGACTAATACAGAATACCGACTAATATTCAGGATGTCCAAATATTGTACATACCAACAATTGCCCCCCCCCTTGTTTTAAAGTCAGCGAAGGATTTATTGTCAGTAATGTCGCTTCCCTTATTTGAATGTATGTTCTGGGTTTAGTCAAGCTTTTGTCAGGCTCGAGTTGCCTTTTGATGCATCCTTCGACTACTGAGGGATTTGGATGTACTGAGGACAAAGCATTAAAGCGGATTGCTATGCACTTTATTCTAATAATGCTCGTTATCAATTTTATTATACAGTTACCAGCTGATGAAATCCCCTTTTGTTTTCAATAATAAATTACATGCAGCTAATCAAAGCAGCGACTGCTTTGGGGGAAAGTAGCTGCAAATGACTGAAACCGATTCATCTCACACCACCAAAGAAACGAGGGCCCAATAAAATCAAGAGGAAGTTAAATAATGGAAGAAGGGTCCCCCCCATGCATAAAATATTCCCATACAGACCCCCCCCCTCTATTTCCATCATTACACATGCGGATTGGTTTTGCACTGACATCTTTAAGATGTTGGAAGGCAGCTCTTATGTCAGGGCCAGACATGCTTTTCTTCTCTGGTGCAGTAGATTTTCAGAGATGTTAACGGTCTGAAAAGCATCTACTTGGTAAAGCCCCCGCCAGCTGTAAGTCGCTGTGGGGGAAAGTAATTAGACGCAACGAACTGAAAAAAAAAACCTCACATAAAAACTTTACAGTAAGAAAGTTTAAACCAAAGTAAGAAAGAACTCTGCATGCATTGTTATGTTGTGTCCATTTTGTTTTGTATAATTGTTCAGCAGTGGCCAAAGGAGGCTTTAACACATTGTCTCTTTGTTTTTCTTAACACACACACACACAGAAAATGCATCCAATTACACACTTCAACAAAGAGGGCAGATAACTAAGACTGTGCATCATCCCTGGCCACAGCGGGGGTACCAGGGTGTTTCTCAAGGGCACTGGGGCAGTCATGGAGAGCACTGTAGCTGTAATACCCTTGCTGATCAAAGAAACCAACCCTCAGATCTTGGTCAGCCTGTCCTCCTCAAGGAACAAATTTGCTGCTATATTTGATATTTTTTCTTTTGATTTTTTTTCCAATTTCTTGTAGACTGCAACCAAATCTCTTTGAAACTGCAGTGAAGTGCCAGTGGTACTTTTTAACGTTTAGTATAAATTACAACATAGGATATTATAACACGTTGTTTTGTTTATGTGAACAGACATGAAGCACTTGAATTGCTGATATGAATACAGCACAGTCCCTCTGAATAGATATAATATACCCACCTGCTATGTTACATAGGAAAAATAGTCAGCTTTATTGGTGTAGCCCAATATCACAAATTACAAGTTTGCCTCAGGGGGTTTTACAGCGATACAACAACCTGTCCTTAGACCCTTGAATCGGATAAGGAACAACTCCTTAAAAAAAAACTCTAACAGGGAGAGAAAGATAGGAAGACACCTCAGCGAGAGCAACAGGGGGATCTCTCTCCCAAGATGTACAGATGTGCAATGGATGTTCCGATACCACTTTCTCACTTCCGATACCGATACCGATACCAAAGCTTTGTCTCTCTGCCGTTACCGATATTAATCCGATATTTTGTTTTACTCTTGTACTACTACTACTACTACCCTTTAGGGGTCGCCACAGTGGATCATCCATTTCCATCTCTTCCTGTCCTCTGCATCTTCCGCTCTCACACCAGCCACCTGCATGTACAAATAATAATAATGAAAAATATACGGAAGCGCTTTGCTTATGATAGCCAATTACCAACCTAAAAACATCTCACTCAAATGGAGAAAAAATAAATACTTCCCCAGTATATACTCCACAACAACAGTTGGTTATGGAAGACTGCCACCCTTTATTCAAACGCAAAAAAAACAAAACAGGTACTGCAGTACTTAAAGCGAACAGGTTTAAAGTCAAAACAATCAGCTTTCAGCATTGTAAAAAAAAACATATAAAAAACGATCTCTTACAGTGCAGCTATGGCACTGTAAAACACAACTTAAATATGTATAATATTTCAAATAAATAACATAACATTAACAAACACAGTTTAAACGGACTTTACTGACCCAGTTGCTTTATTTTAAAATTTTGCATTCTGCTGTTGGATTTTTTTCCAATGAAATACTTCCACACCACTTACGTGACTATTCCACATGTAGTTAACATTCATACACTTGCAACTAATTCTACCACTGTTGTTATCACCTGACACGCTGCGCCGCTTAACCGGAGGTGCGTGGCACCAGAAGTGTTGATATGAAAAAGCCATTGAAAGATGTTACACATTCTTGTGCAGTTGGTGGCGGTATGCACCTTAAAGTTGATTGCGATCCGCCAGTAAACCGAGGGAAGAAGAATAAGAAGCAGAAGACAAAGAATAAATAATGCATAAGCATTTAGGCGATGGTTTAAGATAGAATTCCCCATGGATTGTTTCGGATAGGTATCGGATCATATTTTCATTCTGGGCTAGTATCGACCCGATACCGATGCCGTGGATCGGATTGGGACATCCCTAGTTGTATGTACAGAATTGAACCCAATTTACAGAATACAATATTTAAATAGAATAACAGAATTATAATGGAACTATAAGATACATGAAGAATATGATGAGGAGGATGCCAAGCAGTATCCACATGCCACCGGAACAACCTAGGACCTGAGCCACGCGGCCACCATCACCATGTAGACCTGACAGGAGGACAGACTACACATGCACACAGAGGGAGACTCACATCAAACCATTATTCACATACACAGGGGAAGAGACAAGAAAAAACAGTCTCACATCGGAGTGACAGAAGGATATCACATTGAAACAGGATAACAAAATTATATGGGTTTATAAGATATATAAAAAATATGATGAGGAGGATGCCAAGCAGTGTCCAGGTGGCAACCACCGTCACCATGGAGACCTGGGAGGAGGACGGTCTACATGTGCACACGGAGTAGACTCATCACACCATTCACTTATACAGAAGAAGAGAAAGGAGAAGACATCATTCAGAGAGACAGAAAAGACATGAGAGAAAAGAACAGTTTGTAATAGTCAACCTATACTCCATAATCTCGTTGGCAGAACAGTGTTTGGTAAATTCATTGAGACAGAAACCGTAGTTTCTGCAGTACAGGTTGTTAAGTACTCAATTTAATGGCAACTAATTGTAGGTTAAGGCAAAAAGATGAGTTTTAAGTTTGGATTTAAAGGACTCAATAAACTCTTAATTGTCTGATGACAGCAGGCGGGTTATTCCACAAGAACGGGGCCCGATAGGAAAAGACCCTGCCACAGCTGACTTCTTTTTAACTTTGGGTACACACAGGAGCCCTGTATTTTGAGAGGGGAGAGCTCGAGGTGGAATATACGGTTGAAGGAGATCAGACAGGTATGATGGGGCAGCCCATTTAGGATTTTATAAGTCAGCAGAAGCATCTTGAAGTCTGATCTAACATGGAGAGGGAGCCAGTGAAGGGAGGCAAGAATTGGTGTAATATGGTCAAATTTTTGGGCGGCACGGTGGGGCAGTGGTTAGCATGGTAACGTCATAGTAAGAAGGCCCTGGGTTCGAGCTCTTGGGTAGTCCAACCTTGGGGGTCTATCCAGGTCGTCCTTTGGGGTTTGCATGTTCTCCCCGTGTCTGCGTGGGTTTCCTCCGGGGGCTCTGGTTTTCTCTCACTGTCCAAAGACATGTAGGTCAGGTGAATCGGCCATGCTAAATTGTCCCTAGGTATGAATGTGTGTGGGTGTGTGTGCGTGTGTGTGTGTGTATATGTCCGCCCTGTGTGATAGTCTAGCGGCCTGTCCAGGGTGTCTCCCCGCCTGCTGCCCAATGACTGCTGGGATAGGCTCTAGCATCCCCGCGACCCTGAGAGCAGGATAAGCGGTTCGGAAAATGGATGGATGGATGGTCAGATTTTCTAGTTTTAGTTAGGACTCTAGCTTTTCGGTATTTTGAACCTTCTGAAGATTTTTAGTACTAACATATGGCAGACTTGAAAACAGAACAATAATCAAGTCTGGATGGAAACAAATGCATGTATTAGATACTCTGCGTCAGCATGGACAGGAAAGACCAAATTTTAACTATGTTACATAAGTGAAAAAAGACAGTGTGATTTCTTTAATATGCTTATCAAAGGAAAGGCTCGGATCAAATGTAACACCAATATTTCTAGCTGCCAAACTTTGTGAAATCACAGAGTTGTTGATTGTTGTTACTTGATCGAATTGGTGTCTGTGTCAAGCAGGCCAATGACCAGCATCTCAGTTTTATCTGAATTTAAAAGCAGGAAATTTAGTGACATCTATTTTTTTCACAGTAGCCAAGCAGGCCTCTAAGTTAGTCATTTGAATATGATCATCAGCCCTTATAGACGCATACAGCTCAGTATCATCCGCATAGCAATGGAAATTTATTCCATGACTGCATATTGGCCAAGAGGTAAAATGTAAAGAGAGAAAAGTAGAGGGCCAAGAACTGAGCCCTGAGGTATGCCATATTTAACATCAGAGAATTTCGATGTAATATTATCACAAATGCAATGTGTTTTTCCAGATAAGTAGGACTTCAGTCAAGAGAGAACTAAGCCAGAGAGACCAAAATTTAAATTTATTCGGTCTAATAGTATACAGTGATTAATGGTGTCAAAGGCTGCTCTGAGGTCCAGTAGTAGATGCACAGAGGTGGAATCAGAGTCCATAGCTAGTAGAAGATCATTCACCACTCTGGTCAGAGCAGTTTCAGTGGAGTGACAGGCCCTGAAAGCCAATTGAAAAGGTTCATATAGATCTTTTTCTTCTATATGGGTTGAAAGTTGGTGATACACAACTCTCTTGGGTACTTTAGGAAAAAATCGAAGATTAGAGACTGATCAATAGTTATTAAGAGAACCTGGATCGAGTTGCAGTTTCTTAGGTAGAGGTTTGACCACAGCTGTCTTAAAACTGCTGGGGAACAGCACCAGTAAGTAGTAAGTGATAAATTAACAATGTTGCACTGTAGGTCCCAGGAAAGGCCAGAGGTCTTTAAAACGTTTTGCTGGTAAAGAGTCAAGTAGGCAAGTAGTTGGTTTAGAAGTTGACACAAGCTTAGTCAAAGTATCAAGAGAGATAGTCTCAAAAACTATACAATGAGTCACTGACAGGGACGATCAGTGACTCATTGTATAGATATGAATTTAGCAAGACAGAATCTGCAGGAATAGCTGGAGTTGAACTAATTGTTTATGATCTCATCAACCTTATTGCAGAAAAAGTCTAGAAACTTGTCTACCTGTGTTTTGATTTTTAATTCTTATCCTCTTTGATTCTGTAGAGTTCGATGGGTTTGTGAAATATTTTATTTCCCTGTTGGTTTAATATATGTATGTTGTATTTTGAATGTTTTTTCTATAAAATAAAAGAGGAAAAAAATCAGCTAATAGACGGCTGGTTTTTGGTAAATTTAGCCACAGTGTCAAAGAGAAATCTGGGATTATGAAAACCAGTTTGCATGTACTAGTAGGTTTAGTGTGTGTGTGCGTGCGTGCGTGCGTGCGTGTGTGTGTACAGTATGTGATGTGTGTATTTGTGTTTTGTGTGTTGTATACACGTGTTTTCACCTTTCATGTATGTGCATAAATTTGTATTCAATCCACTTAAGAGGACTTGCCATGTCAACGTGACGGGCTTTGCTCAGATTCTCATGACAGCCGATGGATTCATAAATGGGATTTGCGTTCTTTCAACCCATGACACCCACGCACGTGTGTGTGTGTGAGTGTGTGTGTGTGTTTGACATGTCGACGGATGCATGCTTTCAATTTGTTCCACCAAAATGTTTCATCTTTGAAGGATGTCATTTTCCCCCTCCACCGATGCAACAGCTGTCATGAATTGTTTTCATGCTCAATGCCATTTTTCTTTTTTCTTTTTCTCATTCTTGTTAATTGTCATTCTTTGCTGCTTCTTAAGCATTTTATTCGTTGTCTCCAAAGCTGCCTTGGGAACCCTGGAGTTTGAGCTGCGCTATGAGCAGAGCTCAAACGAGCTGCACTGCACTGTGCTGAGGGCCAAGGTAAGAGGGGCTGATTCTCACTTGATTAAGTTGATGTTCCTAATGTGCTTTCCTTGGCTTGCTGTCACCCTGTAGCGGCTTGGAGTGAGATCTCCATCCCATAAATCAGTGCCCTGCCAAGTAGTCCAAGCTGCTTCATTTCTCACATTCTGATCGGGATGTTTCATGCAGCAGTGAAAGCGTACCCATTTGTGGGATGGTGTGATGGTTTTGTCAAAGCACTATTTGTGGGGCTGACCCGCTGAGGATGAAAACCCCCAATTGCTGCCATTAAAGTCAGCTAAATGCCTTGAACATAAGAGTCAGTGTGCTCAGCGAGCCATGCAGGACTGGGTGTGTGGGTTAGCGAAGAGCAGCGTGAGGTGGTTTGATAGTTTCAGTCGATGACAAGCGCCGAGGGAGCAACTTTTAGAAGCAGCAAAGAGATGAGAGGTGGAACTACCCATTTGTAATCTCGTCATAAATGCATGCACGTAAAGGACGTGCCTTGCAGCTATCCGAAACAGATAATTGAAAGTGTCAAATAAAGGAAATGGAATATGGTGTCTTTACTGGGGATTTGTTTTCCAATTGTTACATTGAGCTGAACCTAGACTCTCATTTGCAGTTGACTGGTTAAGTGTTGCAGGTCTGTTTGTTGTTGAATCCGGAGCCATTGCACTGACTTCACTATCAGGGAGGTAGACAATATCTATAACTGCGCTTAGTTGGTGATATCTTTTCTTTACACTTCGTTGCCAGTGTCACCTGGCCCACTTTTTTCTCATGAAACAACATAAGGATGAGCAGTCTGCGTTTTTAAAGCTGCTATCAAACAGTCCTCTCTACAAGAGTCCTTCCCAGCAACAGTATGAACCGAAACCTATTAAAATTATAGTTAATAATAACACGAACTCCGACTCGACCGATCACGTGTTTTACTTCATTGTGGTATGTACCTTTATGGGAAAGATCCCCTTCATTCTGACAATTCATTTTCAGCGTTTGTGAAAACACGGAGTCAAGCCAAGATCGTCGCCAATGGCTCCAGTATTTTCTATGTGGATCGAGTGAGAATCATCAGAATCAGGATCAGAATACGTTATTCATCCCCGAGGGGAAATTGGGTCCTATTACAGACACTCACACTCTAGTAAAGAAAAAGAAAAAAACTAACAAGATACACGATAACAAGAAAATAGAAACGAGAAAAACAGAAACAAAAAGAAATAAAAGATAAAATAAGACACAGAAATAAGAACAAAATAGCATGGTGCACATAACACCCTATCTATACTGCATGATTTTTACTGGCCGAGTAAGATTGCTCATGTAAAGAAAAAAAAAACAACTTCATGGGTTGCTCATGTAGCTCATGTTAACCATAAGAAAATGACAAGGATGGACTAGGGCCTATAGCAGGAGATATTTGGGAACAAAAACACCTCTAAGATGAATGGTTATTGTTTGTAGACCCGTACACCTACCTGTCTGTTTAGAGACAGAAAGTCATTGTGGTACAGAGCAAAATATTTCAGCCTTAGGGGAGGGCTTTATACCCTATCTATCTTCATATGAAGCGTGGGATATGTGTTTTGAGTGCAGACACACGCACACACTTCAACACAAACAGCAAACACAGGTACCCATGCAAACTCCCACACTACAAGGTGAAGTCAAATAGGATTACAAGAGAGCGGGCAAAGGCGAACATGTGCAATGGGGAGCCAAGAGTTTGCAGGTTTTCGTTCCAATCACTAAAACAAGGCGATTTTACTGACCCGTGAAGCAAATCAGTAAACTAATGTGTGAAATCACCTGGCATAATGAAAACCTACAAACCCCCCCATACAGATGTACAACTAGGATAAAATGCCAAAGTTGTTGCCCTTTGTCTTGGTACTCGATCTGGAAATGTCAAGGCTTACTGCCAGAAATTTGGGCAATATAATGAAATTTGCAATTTTGCAAGATGATCTCAGATCGTTAAAAAGGTCACAAGCATCTGTCTCGTAATTATCTCAGCTGAGAAAGATTTCCAAAATTCGGTTTTTTTTTCTCTACCTTCCAGTGAAGCAGTCAAGATTATGTCTCTTTTAGTTGACACTCAAACATGGGAACCCAGTTTTACTCCTGGCTTAATGAACGGTAGCGGCTAATGAAGATGATCTGGGCTGGGAAATAATGATTTACATTTAACAGGCTTATAAAGGGTGAGCTTGTTAAATTTTCTGCTGTGGTTTCTACATTTGATGAAAGAAAACATCAGATTTCTTTTTGGATGACTTGGATCACTTATATGTCAGAGGAGACAAAAAAAATCTGATTTTCAACATTAATATTACATCACAATAGAAACAATAGTAGATATTTGATGCAGATGTTAATGGCATTAATTCCCAACAGCACAATAATACCGATAACAGTAAATGACAATAGATATTTTATAAATACGTATCAGAGGGATTTTGAAAATAAAGTCAAACTTTCAAATCACATGACTGAATATCTCAGTAGACTATCGGCCTGACTGCAAATTTGAAAGAGCCATTGGCAGTCTCTGGATTGCATTTTGAACAATATGTTTTATGTTTTGGCAACTGCCATTCTTCACTGCAGGGTCTCAAACCCATGGACTTCAATGGTTTGGCTGACCCCTATGTGAAACTGCATCTACTGCCTGGGGCATGCAAGGTGAGAAAAAAGGAAATTGCAACATCAAAACACAGCTTTTCTTACCTTTTATAAAAGATAAGTGCTTACCTTTTTCCCATCCACCCACTTACTTGCCTCTCTCTCTCTCTCTCTCTCTCTCTCTCTCTCTCTCTCTCTCTCTCTCTCTCTCTCTCTCTCTCTCTCTCTCTCTCTCTCTCTCTCTCTCTCTCTCTCTCTCTCTCTCTCTCTCTCTCTCTCTCTCTATGTATGTGTCTATCCATCTATCAATCATTTAGGCCAATAAGCTGAAAACAAAGACAATTCGTAACTCTCTGAATCCAGTGTGGAATGAGACACTCACTTACGTCGGGATAACAGAGGAGGACATGCACAGGAAGACACTCAGGTGAGACAGCGAAAGACTCAATTGTAAGAGATGTGACTGAGAATATAATTTGTGTGTGTGTGTGTCCCATCTCAGGGTCTCTCATGTTGTATAAGATCACTTCAACGGACTCCGTGGAATTCAGACACGATGCTTCAGTAGCATTATGTCTTGAGTAGTAATTTTCACTGAATTAAAAAGTGCAAGTGCAGAAAACGCTCTGTTTCATAAGCGTCCGGCAAAATAATGTTACAGCATTGGAAAATGGGTTCACAAAGCTGAGAGTTTCCTTCAATGTCCCTTTCGCAATCCTATTGGTCATGCTTCACGGGTGTTTCTGATTATTTCTTCGCACAGCATGGTACCCCGGGGCCTTTTTCACTCCTTAATGATGAATTAACACTCTGTCATTAAAACCACAGATGAAGGTAGCTGCAGAAAATCAGAGGACCATGTCCACAACCGGAGGGTGTTTGAAACACAAGCGAATAATTGCACAGCACAAACCCAAATGTAAACCTTTTAAGCACAGCACTCAAGGACAACTAGACTCGGAAATGAATGAAATGACCGCCGGCATGGTGACGCTGTGGTGTAATGGCACGTGTGTTTACTTGTGATGTGTGGAAATGGTGTTTATGTTTGAGGCGGACATGTGCTGAGGTTGTTTACTCATCATCTAGTGGCCCGACACACATTGTTTCCCTGAAAAGTACCTTTATATCCCTCAGCAGCTTCCAGTCACCTCCATAAAGGCTATTTAACGAAGGCAATTCCTACAGACGCAATATCCCCTCGAATTCAGCTATTGGGGCCTCTCAGAGACACTTCCCTGCTCTTCAAGAGGGAGATGGAGGCACTCGGTCTTATCCCCAAGATTATCCATGGAAGATTACCTGTGTGGCCCCTGTGCTACCAATGATCCCATTTCCCCCGGCAACAGAAAACTGGTTTTCAAATTTTGCTAGAGTTGCTCCCACCCTTCTCCACCCTCTAATGTGAAAATGAGAGTGGAAATATAAATTTACTGGGTTATGTAAGGGGTCTTGTGTTTATGTGGCGAGCTGTGCGTGTGTTTGTGTGTATGTACATGTGCGTTTCTGAGTGGGTGTATGTGTGAGTGTGTGTACCACCACGACCAACCTATCATGGCAAAGACATTGCTATTGAGGACTGCGCACCCCCTGTGGCACTCTAAAAACCTCCTTGTGTAGGTCTCCACCTCTGACCATGGTTTTACAATATCTGGCCTTACATCCGGTTGAAGTCTGAGGGTGTTGAAGTGTCTGGTGACAGGAGCAGGGTAGAATGGCCTGGGAGCCCCTAGCCAGAGCCTTGCACATCAGCGGCATGGAGTATATGGTTGCTAGCAGCAGGGATTGATTGGCAGCTGCTTTCGGCAGACTCTCGTGTGACTGAGCAGCCCTATTTAGGGACCACACTGCTCACCCCAATTGGGGAGGGGCCGAGAAAAAGTGGTCTAAAAATTGTCCACTCAACCAACCTCCTGTGTAGGTTACCACGCCTACTGGGAATTTCATCCTGTGGTAAAAACAAGAAAATGATCCCGTTCAAATTGGCAACATGTAATATTAGGACTCTCCTTGATAATGATGGCAACAGACCACATTGAAGGACCACCCCGATTGCTGAGGAACTAACACGCTCAACGCGGACATTGCTGCTCTCAGCAAAACCAGGCTCCTGGGTGAAGGCTCCCCTCAGAAAGGAGAAGGTTACACCTTTTTCTGGAGAGGCTATTCCCCTGGCAGACAACATCAGCATGGTGTTGGACTGGCAATCAAGAACAGCATTCTACCCAATCTCACTGAAAAACCCATTGGATTAAGTGAGAGGCTAATGACCCTCCGTATCCCCCTAGCAAAGGCATGCTATGCCACTCTAGATAGGTCCTTTGCAGTTTTAGCCCCAAGCCTCTAGAACAGGGATGCCCAACTCCAGGCCTCGCAGGCTGCAGTGTCTGCAGGTATTTGTTGCAACCATGCACTACACCACCTGATTTAACTAACTTCTTTCCCTCCTTGGTCCAAGAGGTGAGCTAATTAGTTAAATCAGGTGGTGTAGTGCATGGTTGGGACAAATACCCGCAGACACTGTGGCCCTCGAGGCCTGGGCACCCCTGCTCTAGAATAATCTTCCCCAATCCATTAGATTTGCTGAATCTTTGGACTGTTTTAAGCGGCTTCTAAAAACCCATCTTTTCAGGCAAGCTTTTTTATAGATTCCCACTCCTTGGCTCGTGTTTTGTTTCATTTTTCACTTGGTGCATTATTCACTATGCCGTGTTTTTATATTTATTCAATTTATTTTATGTATTTATTCATATTTTGTGTATTGAGTGTAAAGCAATTTGTAACTGTATGTTTTTAAAAGTGCTATATAAATAAAATGTTGCTTGCTTGTTTGCTCTGTTAAGGGCATATGCGCCAACACTACCATCTGACATTGAATATGACTATGCATTGCTTTTGTGCACTGCCTGTTGAAACCTATGTCCTATTGGACTTGAACCTAGTTTTTTGGCACTTACTTGCGTTGTTGTCTCCTGACTAGATCTTTGTTTGTGTTGTATTAACTCTCAGATGTATGTCGCTTTGGATAAAAGCGTCTGCTAAATGAAATTGTAATTGTAAATCTGACAGTGGTGTAAAGGACAGCTTCTATCACCGACTAGATGAGGCCCTTCATCATATACCAAAAAAGGACAAGATCCTTCTTCTGGGAGACTTTAATGCTAGTGTAGGAAAGAACAATAACATGTGGAGTGGAGTATTGGGTAGACATGGGGTTAGTCCGGTTAATTCAAAAGGTGTGAGGCTGCTAACACTGTGCAGAGCATGACCTCACCGTTACGAACGCACTGTAGCAGGAGAAGACCAGATACAAAACATCCTGAATGCACCCATGATCTAAACACTGGCACCTGATTGATTATATCATAACAAGATGTATTGACACTAGTGATGTCTTGCTGACCCGGGCTATGAGAGGTGCAGAATGCTGGATGGATTGCCGCCTAATCATGACCAAACTCCACATCAAAGTGCGCCCCCCACAGCATCTCAAGAAACCCATAAAAAAGCAATTGAACTGTGCTAAATTGAAGTCAGCCACAGCATGGAATGAGTTCCATCACCCTGTAGGCATGGTGGCACTAGAGTTTGAGGCCATTCTGAGTTCTGACAATTCCATGGATCAAAAATGGACTTTCCTAACCTCATTGCTTCATCACGCTGCAGCTGACTCTGTAGGCTACAGAACCAGAATACATCAGGACTGGTTCGACGAGAACTCTGACACCATCACACCCCTGCTGGAAACCATGCGTAGGGCACACAGGGCTACTCTCAACTGCCCTGCATCCGCCATCTTTCGGCAGCAGTGGCAAAAAGCAGGTATGGAGGTACAAACAGCCTTGCACACACTGCAAAATACATGGTGGATGAACAACGCTCACGAGATTCAATCATATGCTGACAGAAATGATATGCACAAGTTCTAAACTCTATAAAGACTATGTATGGTCCTAAGAACTACTCTGTCACACCCTTAAAATCAGTGGACGGACTGACAACCCTGAAAGACCAAAAGCAGATCCTGGCAAGGTGGGCGGAACATTTTGAAGCCCTACTTAACCAACGAGCACTCACCAACTGACCAATCCATCTTGGATGAGCTGCCAAATTGTCTGCCCATCCCAGACCTTGGCTACTCGCCAACTTTTCAAGAAGTACTTGAAGCCATCAACTCCCTCAAGAACAATAAGTCCCCTGGCAGTGATTGTATCTCAGCAGAACTTCTAAGACAAGGAGGATACTTGTGCACCAGAATGATATATCAGTGCATTCTGCCGGTCTGGGACTAGGAGAGTGTCCCTCAACAATGGAGGGATGCTAAAATTGTCACCCTGTACAAAAACAGGGGTGACAAGTCCATCTGCGGCAACAGTCGCGGCATATCCCTGCTAGCTGTTGCAGGCAAGGTCCTAGCAAAGGTCATGCTATGCAGGATGGTGAAGCACTTGACAGAACATCTGCTGCCAGAGTCACAGTGCAGTTTCAGCAAGAACAGTAAGACAGCTACAAGAAAAGTGCCACGAACAACATCAAGACCTTTTCACGGCTTTTGTCGACCTCTCCAAAGCTTTTGACACTGTGAATCGAGAGCTACTTTGGAAAATCCTGAGAAAGTTTGGCTGTCTGAGCAAATTTGTTGACAATCTGTCACAGTTCCATGATGGGATGGTGGCCCGGGTGGCCATAGGAGGACAGGAATCAGCGCCCTTTAATGTATGCACTGGAGTGAGGCAGAGGTGTGTGCTGGCATCGGTACTCTTCAACATTTTCCTCCTATGTGTCACAAAGCTTTTTCATAAAGATCTGGTAGGAAGTAGTGGGATCACAATAGACTTTAGGCTAGATGGAAACCTCTTCAACATTTGAAGGTTCCAGGCAACCACCAAGTTGTCAGCTGTGCAGATCCTTGAGCTGCACTACACTGATGACTGCGCTCTTGTAGCTCACACCTGGGCAGCGTCCTTTCTGAGGGCTGCAACACTGATCACAAAATTCACAATAGAATCAAACGAGCCTCTGTAGTTATCGGCAAACTCCGACATAAGGCCTTCCAAAACAAACACGTCCACCTGCACACCAAAATTGCCATTTACAAACCTGTCTGCATCCCTATACAGCTGTGAAGCCTGGGTCACATATGGGCGCCACCTAAGGTTGCTGGAGCAGTTCCACATAAGATGTCTGCAGAAAATCATGGGGATCACATGGCATGACTATGCTCCCCATGCGAAGATTTTTGCTAGGACAAACTGCAAGAGCATAGAAGCCACGGTCACTGAACACCAACTGCGCTGTCTTGGGCATGTCATCAGGATGCCTCAAGAATGCCTGCCACGTCAAGTCCTGTATGGACAGCTTCATCTGGGCCACCGGTCCACAGGTGGTCAAAAGAAGCGATACAAAGACCAGGTAAAAGCATCGCTGAAGAAGTGTTGTATCGACCTCTTGAGACTGGAGCAAGCTGCCATCAACTGTTCAAACTGGCGGGAGATCGACCACAGAGGTATAGAACAACGAGAAATGGAGAGGAAATTGAAAAAAAACAACAGAAAAGACTAAGGAGACACACAACCATGCCCGCCCCCACTAATTCAGACTTCATATGCTCAACTTGAAATAAAACTTGTGGATCAAGAATTGGACTCTACAGTCAATCAACCAGTCAATCAATCAAGTTGCATTTTATATAGCACTTTTCTAGCTTTAACAGCAGTCATCAAAGAACACACCATACAAGGAGGGATGTCATCATCGGACTCTATGGATTACCAGCAAGCAAGCAATGTATCCACTCTTTTCTCTCGCATAAGATGTACCAGGTTGCAGCTACACGTGGCACTGCTCTTCAAATGGGCTAACCTCAAAAGTCCGCCAGTGTCCTTCTCACTCCATTCATAAATAATAGATTTGCATTCTGAGGAAGAATCCAGCTGTTCTGAATACCAGTAGCATTAACTCAGAGGTCAATGTCTTTGCACCCCATATAGACAGAGACAGACAGAAAGACAGACAGACAGATGGATAGAGACAAAAGCATAGATAGATAGATAGATAGATAGATAGATAGATAGATAGATAGATAGATAGATAGATAGATAGATAGATAGATAGATAGATAGATAGATAGATAGATAGATAGATAGATAGATAGATAGATAGATAGATAGATAGATAGATAGATAGATAGATAGATAGATAGATAGATAGATAGATAGATAAACCGTGTACCTCTCTTAAGTAGCAGGATGTTCCTCGGAGCACTGCACCCATGGCAGTGGGAGATGGGAGCTGGATTGGTGTGTATAGGAGCAGTGGGCAGCTGCAGTGCCTGGGGACCAACTCCAGTTCTTCTTTCCATTGCCTTGGTCAGGGGTACAAACAGGAGTATTAACCCTAACATGCATGTCTTTTTGATGGTGGAAGGAAACCCACACAAACACAGGGAGAACATGCAAACTTCACACAGAAAGGACCTGGAACAGCCTGGGGTTCAAACCCAGGACCTTCTTGTTGTGAGGCAACAGTGCTAACCACTGGGCCACCGTGGATGGATGGATGGACGGACGGACAGATGGACTGACTGACTGACTGACGGACGGACGGACGGACGGACGGACGGACGGACAGCCAGCCAGCCAGCCAGACTATGTGCTTGCCAAGTAAAAGAATTAGTGTTACTGCATCTAAAACTTTAAGTGGTCCCTCTCACCCAATCTACATCTCTGTAGTCTTTCATCCTCCTCACATCTCCACTGTTCCCTGTCAGCCTGACACATTGCTACCCCTACATCTATTATGCTGTTTGTTTTGGCTTTCATCCAAAGCTGCTTTGTGTGTCACAGGTGATCATATTCTCACCACGGGTTTCGCTGTTAAATCGGGAACCGACCGAGCTTGCTATCCATTTCTGTTCTGTTGTGTTGGTGCCATGCGCTACCGTTCATCAATCGTTTTCTCTTTCTTCCTCCTCGACCTGATCAATACACTCTCTCTGCCCCTCACTCTCTGCCTTGTCTGTCCTCCCCTCTCTCGTCCTCTTTATCTCTGACAGGTTGTCGGTGTGCGATGAGGATAAGTTGACTCATAATGAGTTCATCGGGGAATCCCGGGTGGCATTAAAGCGCGTGAAACCTGACCAAACTAAACATTTCCACACCTGCCTGGAGCACCCACCCCCGGTACCTCACACACACACACACACACACACACACACACACACACACACACACACACACACACACACACACACACACACACACAGAGCTATGCAGGCCAGCAAACACATGCACAGCCCCCCCCCCAAAGGTAGGTGGTTTCAAGCTTTTGTATCCTAATGGAAAAACCTGGTACATACATACACACGCACAGTTCAAATACATGCAGATAACAGATTAACCCGACAGAGAGACTTGCTGCTGGGGCTGTCACCAGTAAAGAGATGTTCAAACATACAAGTGTGTGCACTGTGCACACACATGCACATCATACACACACGCACAAATGTTTTTATCCGTCTGCCTGAGAGAATGAAGCTTTGAGAACAAAGTACACACATGATGCACAATCTGTTCCCCACCACATTGTGTGGTGCCTTGAGCCTTAAACCCTTGTAACCATGAATAAAACCTGACTATTTTTATTGTTTCTGCTTCTCTCCCTGTTCTCAAACTTTCCTTGCCCCCCCCCCCCCCACACACCCCAATCCAGCTCCCATCTCCCACTGCCATGGGTGCAGCACTCCGAGGAATATCCTGCTACTTAAGAGAGGTACACTATCTATCTATCTATCTATCTATCTATCTATCTATCTATCTATCTATCTATCTATCTATCTATCTATCTATCTATCTATCTATCTATCTATCTATCTATCTATCTATCTATCTATCTATCTATCTATCTATCTATCTATCTATCTATCTATCGATGCTCAGTAAAAGGTGCTGCCAAGTTCAAAATCTAAATATTGATTCACATCATGTTAACAGAATCTGTATTCTTTATTCAAGAATTTCTTAATTGTAAACATAATTATATCAAAAGATTTCCTGGTTGTGGATTTAATACATTTAAAACATTAACACCATTTTGATTTATTCATTTGCCAATGAATTAACCCCCAAACCCTGGTGAGGAGCACTTTTTCCTCCTGTTAACACCTCACATTTCAGCAAGATCAATTAGAATTGATGTGCTAAAATGCTGAGGCCCAGGGGTGTGAGTAATAAAGGTAATCGACCTTGGTTTATACTTGTATTTTTTTTTATCTATGGAGCGATGTGAGTGGTTGGGCAAGGGAGTGGTAGCTTGCCATCATTCTGAGAGTGCTTTGATTTGAATTTCAATAAGGACAATTTGTTTTGGTCTAATTAGAGGGATAAAGTCACACATCTAGATGTCATTACAGTTAGACACTCCAGAGGGCAACATGGGAAAATCAAGAGGGAGAAACATCTGCATATAGTAAAGGACAGGGGATGGGAGAGGAAAAACCTCATTAAATATGAACTATCTTGATGACAAGCCCCCTCGAAGCCGTCATCCCTTCAAAAAGTAAATAGATAGGGGTCTGATGACGGATCCTTGTGGTATGCCTGTAGTATAGTAAACTCTGGAAATTGATAGTGGTATTCAGGCAAAGAACTGTAATACTTGTAATCTAAGCTTGCCCAAAAGTTTTGTTTTTTGTACCGACCCCTGAGAAACCGGGAACAAGCCGAAAGAAGAAGAAAAGGACAATTTAGACTAAATTTGGCTGCTCTTTAATCCTTGAAGGGGTCTCAGGTTGTCATTTTGCTATGAATATGAATTGGCGCTGGCAGTTACTGTTGCCCCTGTACTTACTTAAACACCATTACTATTGGTGTTTAATATTGAGCCCTTTTCTACTTGTACTTGATGGCATAATTTGACTTTTCTGACTTATTTCAATGTAAAACTACTTTGTATTTCTAAGGTGCATTTACACTTAAATGCACCTTAGAACAACAACATAACATGCATTCTTGTCTATGATATGATTAAATATAGTACTCTATGTTGCCAGTTGGTAACATTCAAACATTATCTACACATTGCTAATTTTCTTGTAGGCTGCTTTGGATGAAAACACTTGATAAATGAGTAAATATAAATGCAATCTAATGTTTTCCCTTTCCCTGAGGTTATCTACACGTTGCTAATTTTCTTGTAGGCTGCTTTTGATGAAAACACTTGATAAATGAGTAAATATAAATGCAATCTAATGTTTTCCCTTTCCCTGAGATTATGTGCTTTGGGCAACATTCTTACTCGAAAAGAATAATTCGCATATTGTATTCTCAATGCAAATCAAGAGTTTACTTTTTCTTGACATTAGAGAAGCAATTTGCCTGATTTTGAGATTTATCAGAAAAAAAAATCTTGAAACAAGTGAAACAACATGAGACAAAAGTGAAGTTATTTAAGTCCCCTTGTTTGAAGAAAAACAACATTGTTAAGGCTCAGTACTCGAGTACATGGCTTGCTAAGAAGAATATTTCTTTGAAGTATGGAATATGATCTCCGCCTGAAACATATAGCAAAGTCTTTTTGGAGGACCTGCGGCTTGGTGCTAAGGATAAAAAAAAAAGAAGATGAATTTGGAGGATACTTTTGATGTAATGGGCTGGTAAACTCTCCAGACAGTAGAAACAAGACAGATGGCACATCTAACTCCTCCTCCACTGTGGTGAAGGACTATATCTACTATATTTTGTTTCTGGAAGCTTTCCAGAATCTCAAGGGACCAGTTACCAAACAGCCTACCAAGATGAAAGAATAAAGCTGATGAAAACTTCCTGATTTAGTACAAACCTAAGGGTGTGGCACTTTTGAAGTGTTTGATTTTTTTGCCGTTGTAAGTTAGCCTCTTTCCAGGTTATAACAAAAAGTGTACCTTCGCCTTCCTATATCCTCTTGAGTGTAAGATATAAGATGAAAGCCTTGTGACAAGATCTCCACATCCCTAAGGGTCTTTTTTTGTGGGGGGTGTACTCTATGGTATCAAGTATCAACGGTCGAAGATAAAGAATGAATGTTTTAAAAAATGACAAAATGATGAAAGGCATAAGGGTAGTGATTCAGATAATGGGAGATAACTTATCAGTAGAGCATTGAGTGATGGACAGCGAGGGGAGGGGGGTCTCTGAATGGAGACTGAGTCACAGATGGTGACAAGTCGACTCACCCAGCGGTGTCTCTTTCCCCACGGAGGAATCACATTGACATGCGTCTGTCTGGGGAGAATAGAAGGTGATAGATGGTGAGAGTGGGATGAGACTATTGACAGAACACATAAAACAGGGAAATGGCAGGAGCTTTGGGCATCCTTGATCCTTTTTAGAATTTTGCAAGGATTTAAAGTTGAAATCTGCAGTTTTTCTTCGATTAATAAATCATTGTTTTGCCCATCCGGATCATGGAGTCAGGTTACATAACACTGTCATCTTTACCATGGTTGGAGAAATTCTCTTGTCTGTTCAACACTGTTGAAATGTTCTCACCAGGTAGGATGAACACTGGTGCAGCAGCAAATACAGTCTTATTCGATTGTAATGCCATCTCTCTGTTTTTAGTCTCATTTAATATCGGTTTGTCTACTTCTGTATTGACAGGACTTGTTATGGAAAATGCCACTCTTTGTATGTGCAGAAGTTATGTTCGGACTACATGTATTGCACATACAAACAGATACATTGAACGGCTCACCACATTTCGTCTGCATATAAACAGTTCATTTAAAATCTTCAATCAGATAGATTGGATGGATGAAAATCTCAGCATGTAAACTCAGCTAGTGTTCCTAAATAGTTTGACGTAGTTTGCAATACATTAGACTGTCTATGTTAACTTTGATCTGAAGATCCATTTTTACACTGCTGAACTGTTTATTGTTGAGTTGATGGCACACCAGCCACAATGGCTGCTAGACCTTGTTTGTAGTATCGGAAAATCAGTGACAACAGGTCTGTTTCTCTCTGCCTCCTACATCCAACTATATCATAACACTGTTTCACTGGCATAGTGATTGTCTGTATGACATAATCGCCACATTGTTGTAATGTTTCCAATGAATGAAGTGTGGGTTGCACCTTTAATGTTACCGAAAAAGAAAATACAACCTTAATATTCTGTTTACTAAATAGCAATAGATCAGGACTCAGGAATATTTATTTATTTAGATGTACTGTTTCCTGGTCATATTGTCTGGGGCCCACACTTGACATACCTCTGGAAGCATGGAGTTGTTTAGGAGAGATGGCAGTGGGGTTTTTAACTAGATTGTTTAACACAATCTTGGAAAGTAAGAGGATGCCTGAGGAGTGGTGAAGAAGTATACTGGTACCGACTTTCAAGAACAAGGGCGATGTGCAGAACTGTAGTAACTACAGAGGTATAAAGTTGATCAGCCACAGCATGAAGATATGGGAAAGAGTAATAGAAGCTAGGTTAAGAGGAGAGGTGATGATTAGCGAGCAGCAGTATGGTTTCATGCCATGAAAGAGCATTATAGATGTGATGTTTGCTTTGAGAATGTTGATGGAGAAGTATAGAGGAAGCCAGAAGGAGTTACATTGTGTCTTTGTGGATTTAGAGAAAGCATACAACAGGGTGCCAAGAGAGGAGGTGTGGTATTGTATGGGGAAATCAGGAGTGGCAGAGAAGTATGTAAGAGTGGTGCAGGATATGTATGAGGGCAGTGTGACAGTGGTGAGGTGTGCGGTAGGAATGACGGATGGGTTCAAGGTGGAGGTGGACTTACAGTGAGGATTGTCTCTGAAGCCTTTCTTGTTTGCAGTGGCAATGGATGAAATCAGGCAGGAGTTTCCGTAGACTATGATGTTCGCGGATGACATTGTGATCTGTAGCGAGAGTAGGGTGCCAGTTGAGGACAGCCTGGAAGAGTGGAGGTATGCACTGGAGAGACGGGGAATGAAAGTCAGTAGGAGCAAGATGGAATACCTATGCATGAATGAGAGGGAGGACAGTGGAATGGTGAGGATGCAAGGAGGAGAGGGGACGAAGGTGGATGAGTAAAAATTGGGGTCAGCTGTTGAAAATAATGGGGATTGCGGAAGAGATGTGAAAAAGAGAGTGCAGGCAGGGTGGAGTGGGTTTGAGAAGCGTCTCAGGAATGATGTGTGACAGAAGGGTACCAGCAAGAGTGAAAGGGAAGTTTACAAGATGGTAGTGAAACCAGCTATGTTATATGGTTTGGAGATGGTGGCACTGATGAAAAGACAGGAGGTGGGGCCACATTTAAATTTTATGGCAATTGTAGAATTTATTCGGAAATACCCACTATATGTTATCTTCATCTCTATTACTAATAATATTACCATTAGTTATATAAAATGGGTCATTTTGAACAGGAAACCATTAAGTAAACTCAGAGTTAAGTAAACTCAGGCTAAATCAGCCTTTATGGGAGCTTGACATGGCTGTTTAAGTCTTTGTTCTCTAGTGGAAATGCTGAGATGCTGTAGGTTTGAGGGGATTTTGCTGTGTGAACCAATGCTATAACTTCTTTTTTTTTTGGCGCTTAAGTTGTTTGTATCAGTTTTTTCCAGCCAGGATTGCTGAGTCAAGGCCTCTTCTCAAAGATGGTATATACATTTTGAAATGGTACAGAGCTACTTGACTGTCAGCCTGCACTCGAACCTGCTAATGAGTGTTCTCACAGCAGAGTTGTGGTGGTCATCCACTGAACTCCAAACTTAATGTAATACATAATTCATTACATAAATGCATGAGCCTATTTTGGGAAATGTACTTAAGAATATGCAGGTGGAAGTCAAGGACACCTTCATAAATGATGGCTTATAGGTTTCCTTGTTGTGGTTACACTACACTTATATTCATGGTAAATGCTGTTTGGGGCTTCAAATGTTACTTAGTTAATTTATCAAATATTTGTTAAATCAGCTGCTGTATGGTGATTTATGACCAAAACAAAATATAAAGGTGTAAATGTACCTCTGTAGACCAAAATGCTCCAAAAACACTAAGTTCATTGCCCTCACAAACTCTACCTCAGGCATTAAGGTCTTCGAAGTCGTTCCACTGCTGGCTTTTTGGTGACATTGCTAAAGGTCACACCAACTCCATTATAGATTATGGTTTAGGTGGGATGAGGCAACTGGAAGAGGATCACCTTAGCGACCTTAAGGTTCAATGAACAGAGGACAAAGTCAGCACAACTTCATGTGTGCTTTTCCATTGGCACCAAATGAGGTCTTTTATACCAAAATGCCGCCTAAGCATTTTGAAAATATAATTCAGTTTAAAGATAGTGCTCTCGAAAACGTTGGCATTTTGTAGCCAAAGGCCTCAAGATTAAAACTTCAGTGGTCTTGCCTTGCAAAATGCAGTGCCACAGATTTATTTCATTTTAGCATCAGCTTTACTAAGATTGGCAGAGTCACTCTCAATCTTTAAGAAAAGAATAAGACCCAGCTCTTTTGCGATCACCTCTGCACTTAATAGACTGAAAAAAAACTGCTTCTATGTAGTCTATGCACTCTGCATTGCCTCTGTGCACTGTCTGTTGGTACCTATGTCCTATCGGACTCAAACTTAGCTTTATGGCATGTACTAGTGTTGTTCTCTCCTGCCTAGATCCTTGCTTGTGTTTTATCAGCTCTCAGATGTACGTTGCTTTGGATAAAAGTGTCTGCTAAATGAAATTGTAAATTTGTTAAGTCTATCCACACCTGCCATTTCAAACCCCGTCAATTAAGACAGCTCAAAGATGTCTTAAAGTGTCAGTTAAATTGGGTTTAAAAAATCACTTACCACCAAGAGAGTACACCCTGCAAGTCAGTCAGGCTTGAGCACTGGTTGGACTCGATGAGTTTAACTACTTGCTTGGATTGATTAATGGAGGTCATTACATGTGTATGTGAGAGAGACTTGCTGAATGACAGCTGGCCATCTGGGGTTCGATCACATCAAATATGAATATGAAAGTGCAGTATCAGGTGCCCATTTGCATTTTTGGCAAACCAGCATTACCCCTGTGTGTTTACCTGTTCATACCAGCTGCAATCATCACATTAATTCATGCTGAACTTTCAGACTGGTGGCTTTGAGTCAGGGCCACTCTGCCCTGAGACAAAGGACAGATATTTACCAGCAAAGTGTAGGGTTGAAAAGGTTGAAGAATGTCAACAAATGTTTCAAAATTTGTACTTTTCTTTTTTATTTTATTTAGAATCACATATTAACAGCATTTTACATAATCATCTTTAGTTAGATACTTTTATAAAGTGATCCGTCTTTTCTTCATTTTACAGAGTTGTGAATGTGAATGTGGATGTGAATGTGAATGTGGTCAAAACCTGATCTGATTCGATTCCATGTGCTTTTTTCCTGGTCATGCGGTCATAATACATATCTTATCTGTGCCACATGTGAGCAAAAATAAACTAGAATCTCCTGTCACTTGCACCAGGTGGTCTAAATGTACCAGTTTTTCCATCCACCATGTGTTTTTCACGTGCCATCCAGACACGTAGCTTTGGGTGGGCCTAGGTGGGTCTGGGCCCACCCACTTGGCACTCAGGCCCACCCAATCTTCCAAAAAGAGGGATGCAAAAAGGCTTCCCTTTTTGCTGAATACTCCAGTGAATAGCAGTCAATGAATACTGTTTCAATTACCTGAATATGTGACCAATAAAAATAAAACAATTCTTGCTTCTTGCTTCTTGATAAGTCAGATGTGGCACAGATAAGATATGTGGCAATGAGTGGCAGTGCATTTCGCAAACACCAGATTGCAAGCAGCCCCTCCTCCTTCACTCAGTGTACTGCCCATGCGACTGCAGAGGAACAGAGAACTACTACTACTACTACTACTTTTGTGGGTTAAAAAAATCATGGCAAAACAAAGCAGGGCACATGCTACAGTGCTGGGGAGAACCAAAGAATACAATTGAAGCCATCAGCCAAGACGGGGAAATATTATCAAACAGCTATACAACAATGCTATTAACAGGGCGTTTGTGGAAAGGAATAGAGAGCACATTAAAGTTGTAATAGACCTAATTTTATTCTGTGCAATACAAAATATCCCGTTGCGTGAGCATCGTGAAAATGAAGAAGCATTGAACAGAGGCAACTTCTTGTTAATTATTTCAACTGATCTCTAACTATGACCCAGAAATAAAGCAGCGTCTAGAGGAATTACTAAGAAATGGAAAACTTACGAGCCCCGACATCTAGAATGAGATACTGGAAATTGCAGCATGGCTACTTCTCTGCAAAATAAAGATGGATTTGCATGATGAGACAGACACGTACTATGCAATTTTGGCAGACGAGTGTAAAGACTTATCGAAACGAGATCTTGTGGCTGTCTGTATCAGATACAGAAACAAAGGCATATTGAAGGAAAGGGCTCTGTGTTTTATGGACATTGCTATATCAGTAAATGCTATATCAGCAAAGATCCTGCAATTACTGGAGCCGTTGCAGCTGGACCCCGCGCTGTCCGTTGGATTTGGTTTCGATGGGGCATCGGCTATGTCCAGCAACAAACAAGGGGGACATATGATTTTAAAGAAAACATTTCTCCATGCCATATATGTGCATTGCAATTCCCATTGCCCAAACTTCGTCCTGTGCACAACATCAAAGGTGTCCCCTGGCATTTCTCATGTCATTAACAACCTGCATAGCTTCATGAGAGGGTCACACTGACATGCTAGATTTATGGAAATCCAACAACAGCTGTGACCAGGGAAACGAACTTTGGAACTAGAGAGATCCTGCAATGTCCAATGGAACAGATTTGATTTGAGATACTTTATTAATCCCCGTGGGGAAATTACGCTCTGCATTTAACTCATCCTAGCTGTGTAGCTAAGAGCAGTGGGCAGCCGCAGTGGGCAGCCACAGTGCAGCGCCTGGGGACCAACTCCAGTTCTCCTTTCCATTGCCTCGGTCAGGGACAGAGACAGGAGTATTAACCCTAACATACATGTCTTTTGATGGCGGGGGAAACTGGAGCACCCGGAGAAAATCCACTGCAGACCCGGGGAGAACATGCAAACTCCACACAGAGGACGACCTGGGATGACCCCCAAGGTTGGACAACCCCGGGGTTCGAATCCAGGACCTTCTTGCTGTGAGGCAACCGCACTAACCAGGCCACCGTGCCACTTTTTTTCTTCTTTTTTTTTTTTGGAACTCGTGTTCAAGTGCGGTTAGTAAAGTCTTGACACTTTTTGGTCCAATTTTGGAGACCCTTGCTGAATTCTCTGAAAGTTCTGGCCACACAAAACTTGACGCCAATGCTCTACTTCAGCACATGCAAACAAAAAAAATTGTGTTTCTACATGTCACAATCAATAAGTTGCATAAAATGAGTGACTACGCCATTATCGGCTTGCAATCTTCAGACCTACCAGTTACAGGTTGCATTGATCTACTTGAGTGTCTTAAGGAGAGCTACAACACATTCAGGAATACAGAAAATGACTTTGATAAGGTAATGACAGTGACAGATGATCTGATGAAGAAACAACATCTGAGCTGGGATGTCATTGGGTCTTGAAAGAGGAAGTTGCCAGCTAAGTTGGGCGATATGCAAGTTGAATCTACCGTGGGAAAAGCCTCACATGTAAAGGACAACTCAGACCTAGACAATATATGGAATGATATAGACAGGCAGATCACAGAACTCAACATTCGTTTTAAGTTGGACACGTACGGGTTTATGAGAGCCGCTGCTGCTTGCTTGCCTCGGTCAAACACCTTTGGTGACAAGGCATTAATACAGCCCGCCAGCACACTTTCCCATCGGATAAAAACTGGCGTTAGGGCGTCAGTGATGACACACAGACTGAACTCTTTGTCCCTGCTCTCCTTTGAAAGAGAACTGACTGACTCGTTGGACTATAATGAAATAAATTCGGTGCTCAACACCAAGCCCCGGCGTCTCCTGCTATAATCATCAAAAGTAAGCTAATTTACAATGTCAGGCTGTATATTGCTTATTTCATTATCATTATTTATTGGGTACAGTTTTTGTTAGGTGTGCAATTGGATTTTATGCTGAGGTGTGTGTGTGTGTGCACGTGCATGTGTGTGGTTTAAGTGGCTGCTGAGCCAGGCTATGTTCAAGTGTCATCCTTAACATTACTGAGCATGTTGGTGCCGATGTACCTCTCTCCATAGATAAGGATTATTGATGCTGTTGTATCTGTCAGCTGTGTGTGTGTGTGTGTGTGTGTGTGTGTGTGTGTGTGTGTGTGTGTGTGTGTGTGTGTGTGTGTGTGTGTGTGTGTGTGTGTGTGTGTGTGTGTGTGTGTGTGTGTGGCCGCCGTGCCAGGCTATATGATGCTGTTAATGTTCGTCTTGGTGCCTGAAACATTTACCTCTGATGATGTATAAGCCTTGTATGATTAAACTGTGTTGCATTCAGGCAAGTATAGTTGTAATTGCCTATTTTGTTTAACATATCCATTTCAGAACCTATTAAGTATTGGTCTTGGACAGGCTAGGCCCACCTGATTTTCTCTGTGCCCACCCACACTGTGATTTCGGCCTACGCCACAGGTGCTATCCTTGTTGCAGAAAAACAGATATGGTGGAAAATCAGCAAATTTTTCCCTTTAGAGTCTCCCATACTTATGTTTGTTTTTAATGTCCTGACAAAAAGAAGACAGAAATATTCCAATCTCCACAAGCTTTCAGTCAGCTGCTCACCTGGAACAGATGAACTGCCAACTAGCGGACTTCTTTTTTCAATTCAGGAGCTCCAAAAGTAGAAACAGCCTCAGATGGACTTTTCTGAAATGTGTTCTTACAAGAATCAAAGTACACTTTGATTGCTGATTATAGTAAATATCAGGAAACAGAAAATTGCAGTCCATTAGTATGGGTTAATGCTAACACCAGTATGCTAGTATTTGTCAATGCTAGTAGCTACAGCTATTGCTGTGTTACCTAACGAGTTAGCCAACCTAAGAAATCTGAAATTTTGAAAAGAAAAAACTTAACAACAGAAAGTGATATTACTGGAAAATCTGTTATTTTACCACTGTGGTGTGGGCTCTTTGATTCCACCAATGGCCCCATCAGTGGAGGTTGCTGAGCTGAAAAGTGAACTGCGATCCATTGAGCGGGTCATCGAGAATCTCCTCCAGCAGCAGATGGAGCTGTGTTCCCAGCTAATGTGTCTCGAGCCTGTGAGTATCCAGCGGCTCTTGGAGGCAGTGGCTACTCCTGCTGATGTCCCTGGCCTGACTTCACCTTGTCCCCCCATCCTGGGCATCTGTAGTTAAGGATCGCAAAAGGCTCTCTTTTCCTGTCTCAGTGGTGATGATGTCCCACTCACTAACTTTTTCTCTCCTCTGGCTGACGTGCCTGCCCTCTCCCCTGTCCCACCTCCTGCTCTCAAAGTGTACCACTTGTGGTCTGCTATCACAAAGTGCTCCACACCCGCCAGTTTCACGTCATCCATGGGCTCGCCATCCCCTTCATCAAACCCCCGCCCCCCGATGCTAACGTCCCTGTTTGTCACTCCTGCAATTGGAGCCTGACAACCTGTTCCACTCGATGTCAGCTCCAGTGACTTCTTCTCCTTCCCCACAGCCACCTGCTACTATCTCAGTGCCTCCCCTCATGCAAGCATCAGACTAGGTAATCAATCATTCAGTTAACCTGCACTCAGTCAGCTTGATAACAATTGGCCATAAAGTCAGATCAAAGCTTTCCATTTACAAAGGCAACCCTAAAACTGAGGAACCTAAGAGTTCAGTTTTTTGAGACTCTTATCATCAGTTTCGTAAAGCTTCCTGGTGCAATTTCATACTGTCTCTCAGGAGGCAAGACAGCTGATTTTATATAACTAATCCCAGCTCTTCTCAGTATCCATCCATCTGTCCACACTGTGATAGTGCACACTGGCACCAATGATGTCATGTCCCGGCAATCCATTAAGCTGCATTATGAACTTTAGTCTTGGGGAGGAGGTCCTGTCTGGTCCCACTCCCACTATGACCAAGAGCTCTGAACCTTTTAGCTGTCTTTTTAGTCTGCGCCTGAGGAAGCAAAATTTTACCACTGCCACTGGATTTGGTTTTATTAGTCATTTTAGTTCCTTCTGCACCTAATAGGACCTGTTTAAATATGATGGGTTGCATCCTCACAGGAAAGACACAAGATATTTGATTTTTAATTGTATTAACTTTATTAACTTTATTGCTTATAGCCTTAATTGATGGTTTCCCCAGCAAGAACCTGCCCAGCATCCTGGCTCTGTATTTCATAGCCCTGTCCCAGTCACTGCGGTTCCTGCTGGTGCTGGTTTCGTTTTTGTTTCCCTCACTAATTCATTCATTCCTGTTAGGACCACTGAAAGGCAGTGTGCAATACCAAAATCTATTCACAGTCCACACAGACACAATCTCGTCGCAGTTAAAACCATGTCTTCAAGCCCTGCTGTTGAATCAGCTCAATTCTATTCACTCAATGTAAGATCCCTTGCCAATAAGTCTTTTATCAGCCAGGATTTTATCATGGCCAACGATATTGATTTAATTTTATCATCACAGAGACTTAGATTAATCCTGATAAATGTGCCCCCCTCATTGAGTCATCACCCACCCCCCAAGAACATTTATTTTTCCACCAGCCAAGAATGACAGGCCGAGGGGGTGGTGATGCAGTAATAACCAGAAATGATTTTAGTTGTTCTCCAGTTTTGCTTGGCTGCTTCTCCACATATTAGTCTTAATTTTGTTTTAAATAACAAACTGCCCATTCTATGTGTTTTAATCTACCAGTCCCCTAAACTCACTTTTAGTTTTATTCGGGAATTTCCAGACCGTTTATCAGTCATTATGTTGCAATATGACAGAGTTCTTATTCTTGGTGATTTTAATATCCATGTTTGTTGCCCTTCTTCCTCTTTGTTTGCTTCCGATTTTATCAAACTTCAGATTCGTTTAATTTGCCCCAATATGTGAAGCAGCCCAGACATGACAATGGGCAGACCCTTGACCTTGGTGTCAGTGTGGATGATGTGAACTTGGTTGATTTTGCCATCTCAGATCACAACGCAGTGCTCTACCAGGTTCCAATCCTCCAACCTCTCCTGACCCCAAACCCCCCGACACTGATTCACTCTGTAAATTCAGTATCTGTTCCTCGCTTCTGTCAAGCTTTCACTGCCTCAAAGACATGCTTTAATATCAGTAAACAACATGGCCTCACCGCAGAGCAGCTCGTCAGTGTTTTTAACAGCTCTTGCATGAATATTTTACATTCTGTAGCTCCAGTCAGGGAGGGAATTTAAAAAGACAATGCAGGAAGGCAGAGTGGAAATCAAAAAAGGATAAACAGTGCATCCCTTCTAATGTCCTCTTCTCAGTATAAAATCAAAGAAGCAAGGAGCACATATTTTTCAAAACTTGTGACTAAAACGGGTGAACTAGATCTAAACCGGGTGAATAAACTGGATAAACTAAATCTCAAACTTTAGGGTTGTTTGATTCAACAGACTGGTTGGTTTTTAGGAACCCTCTGAACCTGAATGAATACGCTGATAAGTTACGGACTATGTTAAATCCCATGAGTACACCCGTATTCACAGTCGTACCATCCGGTTCCATCCGAATCAGAAACTCTGGATTAATGGTGACATTCGGCTGAGACTAAAAGAAAGGACTGCTGTTTTTAAAAACGGCGATAAGGACCACTACAAGGAAACCCGGTATGTGCTGAGGAAAGCCATCAAGTCAGCCAAGAAACAATACCAGGATGAATTAGAACAGCATTACAACGGTGAGGACTCCAGGTACATGTGGCAGGGACTACAAGTGATAACGGACTACAAACCCAAGCCGGGTGGTTTTACCAACACCACCGCTTCTCTCCCAGATGACCTGAACAGGTTGTATGCCCACTTTGAGTGTAACTCAGGGCCACCAGGCAATACACAGAACTTTGTTGGGCACTCACTCAATGAGATAACACATCAAGGGATGGAGTCTGATGTAAGACTTTTAAATCTGTCAAAGCGAGCATCCGGGTAGCGTAGCAGTCTATTCTGTTGCCTACCAAATCAAATCAAATCAATTTTATTTGTATAGCCCAATATCACAAATTACAAATTTGCCTCAGTGGGCTTAACAGCAACACAACAGCCTGTCCTTAGACCCTCTCATCAGATAAGGAACAACTCCCTAAAAAAAAACCTTTAACAGGGAGAAAAAATGGGAAGAAACCCCATGGAGAGCAACAGAGGAGGGATCTCTCTCCCAAGACGGACAACGTGCAATAGATGTTGTGTTTACGCAATTTACACAATACAACATTGAAAGAGGATAACAGAATTATAATGGACTTATAAAATATATGAAGAATATGATGCGCAGGATGCCAAGCAGTGTCCAGACGCCACCGGAACAGCCCAGGACCCAAGCCACGCAACCAGCGCCATCATATAAAAAAAGAAAAGAAAAAAAGGTATATGGATTCATAAAAATAAAATGTGATGAGGGGAATGGCAGGCAGCGTCCAAGTGGCGACCACCATCACCGCAGAGACCTGGAAGGAGAACCGACTGGACGTGCACACAAGGGAGACTCGACATGACACCATTCACACACAGAGAGGGAAAAGACATGTGAGAGAAGAGAACAGTTTGCAATAGTCATTAGTCATAATCAATTAAGTCATCAACTAGTCATAGTCTATACTCTATAATCTCGTCGGCAGAACAGTGGTTGGTAAATTCATTGAGACAGAAAACCAACCCGCCATGCAGTACAGGTTGTGAAGCACTCAACTTCACAACCTGTACTGCAACCTGTACTGCAACCTGTACTGCATACCAACACGAGGATCCCAGTGCGAATCTCCGTGTTGCCTCCGGCTTGGTCGGGCGTCCTAATTGGCCGTGTCTGCAGGTGGGAAGCCAGATGTGGGTATGTATCCTGGTCGCTGCACTAGTGCCTCCTCTGGTCGGTCGGGGTGCCTGTACGGGGGGGGAACGGGGGGCAATAGCGTGATCCTCCCACGCACTACATCCTCCTGGTGAAACTCTTCACTATCAGGTGAAAAGAAGCGGCTGGCGACTCCACATGTATTGGAGGAAGCATGTGGTAATCTGCAGCCCTCCCCAGATTGGCAGAGGGGGTGGAGCAGTGACCAGGACGGCTCGGTAATTGGCCGGATGCAATTGGGGAGAAAATGGGGGGGAAATCCATCCATCTATCCATTATCCAAACCGCTTATCCTGCTCTCAGGGTTGTGGGGATGCTGGAGCCTATCCCAGCAGTCATTGGGCGGCAGGTGGGGAGACACCCTGGACAGGCCTCCAGTCCATCACAGGGGGAAAAGTCCAAAAAAATAAAAAAAATAAATCTGTCAAAGCACATGAAGCAGCCGGCCCAGACAGTATCCCATCTCATGTCTTTAAGAACTGCTCTAGTCAACTATCAAATGTTTTACAGACCTAACCTGTCATTGTCACTATGTGTGGCTCCTACATGCTTTAAGAAAACTCTTACTGTGCCTGTACCCCAAAAAAAATCACCTGTACCCTGTCTTAAACGACTACAGACCTGTTGCTTTGACCTCGGTAATAATGAAATGCTTTGAAAAATTAGCTAAGACATACATAAATATTAGCATTCCTGCCAACCTTGATCCAATACAGTTTGCTTATCGGTCAAATAGATCTGTGGAAGATGCCGTGTCAATGGCTTTGCATACTGTGTTAAAACACCTTGAAGGAAAAATACCTATGTCAGAATGTTGTTTATTGACTATAGCGCTGCATTTAACACCATTGTACCATCTAAATTGGTGTAAAAGCTTAGGGACCTTGGTCTTTGTAATTCCATCTGGACGTGATGAAATTACTTTCTGACAGGCAGACCTCAGACAATGAGAGCACGTACCAGCTACTCATCTACCATAATTCTCAGTACTCTCCAGTCTTTTCTGCATGACTGTGTTGCCAAATATAACGGCATAGTGAAATTCGCAGATGACACCCCAGTAATTGGACTGATAAATGACAACAATGAAGATGCCTATAAGAAGGAGGTGAGGGACCCATATGGTGTCACGATAACATCCTCTCCGTAAATGTTGACAAAACATTTATCTCCTAAGATAAGTGTTGATTTTAGGAAGTCCAAAATGGTTCAGACACCAGTTTACATCAAAAATGTCCCTGTTGAAATTATGAAGAACTTCAGATTTTTAGGCATTCAGATCTCAAGACTCCCTCCCCTGGTCTCTGAACACCAGTTGTATCATTAAGAAGGCACAACAGAGACTATACTTTCTGCTATGTCTTAAAAAAATTCAGAATGTCAACAAAATCCCCAGTCTTTTTCTATCAGACTACCATAGAGAGTATCCTTACTGGAAGCATACTGGTGTGGTTCGGTAACCTGACTGAACAGGACCACAAACAACTGAGAAGGATAGTAAAAACGGCTTCAAAAATCATAGGAACAGCACTGCCACGGCTTCAGGACATTTACACCACCCGTTCTGTTCTCCCTCCTTCCCTCAGGACAATGCTTACAGAACATCAGAGCTTGGACCAACCGCCTCAAAGACAGTTTTTACTCCCAAGTGGTCAGAATAATGAACTGTAGGCTCCTTATGTAACTTTCGCTGATTTATTATTTTGTGGGATTTCTGATTCTTATTTATTGTTTGTTATTACTTATTATTTCCTTATAGTATTTTATAGTTTTATAGTATTTCCTATCATTCCTTATAGTTCCTATATAGTTTTAAGGGCTGAGAGAGCCATGGCATATGCATTTCCTTGCATTTGAAAGTACATGGTACGTTTTATATGTATATGATAATAAAGTGAACTGGAACTTGAACTTGATCCCAGAATCATTTTTAAAACCATAAATTCTGGGATCGGTCCCCCGCCTGTCCAGCCAGTTGAATCCTCCCCAGAGAGATGTAAAGAATTTCTTTATCAATTTGATAATAAAATAGTTGCGATTCACCAGCACTTTAACAGGGAATTTCAGGGAGCTTGGTGTTGACTCCTGCCCACCTTCAACATTAACCCATTTCAGTGAAAGCTTTCTGTCAACCCTTGAATGTACTGTTGCACTTTCAAAATCATCCAACTGCCCTTCAGACTGCATTCCCACTTGGTTTTAAAAGCTGTATTTCAGACAGTTGGTCCAGATATTGTAGCCACGACTAACTGCTCTCTGCCTACTGGTATTTTTCCCTCCAATTTTGAACATGCCCCTGTTTAGCTCCTTTTAAAGAAGTCCTCTCTAGATCCCTCTGTTTTAAGTAATTTTAGACCCATCTCCAAACGGCCATTTTTACTGGAGATTTTAGAAAAAATTGTCTCAACTCAACTGAGTTGAAATGTTGATTGAGAAGTATAGAGAAGGCCAGAAGAGTTACATTGTGTCTTTGTCGATTTAGGCAAATCATGCATAGACATGACATTAATTTCCCAATTGTATGTCCCGATAAAGCCTGGTACCACGGATGCATCCTGTATTATGTCCTGCCTCGGTGAAATTACTCCAAATCAGATTAGATTAGATTAGATTAGATTAGATTAGATTAGATTAGATTAGATTAGATTAGATTGTTTTATTAGCCACATGACCAACGCCAGTGGAATTTGTTTTTGGTACACATTAAACTGCAGCACAATGCATACATGGACAACAACAGACACTCCACATATTATCACGACCAATACAGTTACACAATAACAGAAATAAACATATGACACATAACATCAGGTGAATGGTGGTATTTATGCCAATGGTGTGTGAGGAGGGGACTATAGGGAGGAAGTCAGAGTCCTGATGGCTAGGGGAAAAAACTGTTTGTGAAGCGTTTAGTCTTAGTGGACAGTGACCTGTAGCACCTCCCTGAGGGAAGGAGATGGAAGAGGTGATGTGAGAGGTCGGAGATGATCTTCTTTGCTCACTTTACAGTCCGGTTAGTAAGTAGAGATTCAACTGAGGGGAATGGGTTGCCTATAGTGGGTTGCCTATGATTTTGGATGCCTTGTTGACAATCCGCTGCAGTTTTTTCCGTGTTTGACTGTCCGTGCCACCGTACCATACTGTAATAGAAGATGTTATAATGGACTCGATAACGGCTGAGTAACACAGAACGAGCAGTTGATGTTTGATCTGATATTTTTTAAGCTGCCTAAGAAAGCAAAGTCGTTGTTGGGCTTTTACAATGATGTGTTCTGTTCAGTGTTAATTTTCCACTTCAGGTTATTGCTGATGTATGTTTCAAGGAATTTAAAAAAGTTGGTGGTGGTGATGGGGTCTCCGTTCATTTGTATGGGTGTTTTAGGATTCAGCATGCATCGGAAGTCAATAATAAGTTCTTGGGTTTTAGCTGTGTTAAGCAGAAGGTTGTTGTTTACACACCAAGTGACAGCTTGGTCTACTGCAGTGCGGTACTGGGTTTCATCATTGTTGGAGATGAGGCCTACAATGGTTATGTCATCTGCGTATTTTATTATTTTCACAGAGCTAGCCGTGGCTGTAAAGTGGGTGGTGTAAAGTGAGAAGAACCAGGGGGAGAGAACACAGCCCTGAGGAGCAACTGTACTGAGAAAGGGTATGAGGTTAGGTTATTAACCTTCACCCTCTGTGGCCTGTTACACAGGAAGCTCCTAATCCAGTGGCATCTTGCTGGGTCAATGTTCATATCCAAGAGTATGATAAAGAGTTTGAATGGGTTGATGGAGTTGAAGGTGGAACTAACGTCTATGAACAGGATGCGTGCATAGGTGTTTGGTGATTCCAGGTGTTGCAGGGCATGGTGCAGGGCTATGCTAACTGCATCCTCAACAAACCGGTTGGCTTGATAGGCAAATTGATATGGGTCCATCATTGGGGAGGTGCAAGATTTCAAGTGTGACAGAATGATGTGCTCAAATGCTTTTATGGCCACAGATGTTAGGGCAACTGGTCTGAAGTCATTGAGGCAGGTGATCTTTGAGGACTTTGGCACAGAAATGATGGTAGAGAGTTTGAAGCACTGTGGGACTGTACATTGGCTTAGAGAGGTGTCAAATTTGGTGGAAAATATTGAGGCACTGTAACTATATCTACACCCTCTGGCCCCAGCACTAGCAGCATAAAAAAAAATCTCTCCTCTAGTCTGAGTCCCCCATTTAATAATGTTCAAAAAGAGGCCTGCAACCTAGGTGTTGTGTTTTTGACACATAATTGTTCTTTGATGCTCAGGTGACTAAAGCAGTGCAGTCCTGCTTTGTCCAACTGAGATAGCTCACTGTGATCAGATTCTTTTCCTCTGCAGACTTGGAAAAGGTCATCCATGCTTCTTTCTCTTCCAGACTTCTCTATGGCAATGCATTTTATTCTGGTATCAGAAGGGGAAAAATCCAAAGACTGCTGTTGATACAAAATGCTGCTGCCAGGCTTTTAACACATACTAAAAGAAAATACCACATTACACCAGTCTTTGCTGCCCTTCACTGGTTACCTGTTGTTTTCAGAATTGATTTAAGATTTTACTGCTTGCTTTTAAAGCCTTGAATGGTCTAGCCCCTGCCTATATCTGTGATCTGCTAACTTCCTATGAGCCTGATCGCTGCTTGAGATCCTCCAGCAGGGCCCAACTAATAGTTCCAAAATCTCGACTTGTCTCTAAAGGTGATCAGCCCTTTGCTGTTTGTGCCCCTCAGCTGTGGAACCCCTGCCTGGAGATCTCAAGCAGGCAAACTGATTATCCTCCTTTAAATCTCTTCTTAAGTCTCACTTTTATCTTATGGCTTTTTCTTAACTGAAGGTATTTATTGTAAATATTTAAAATGTTATCTTGTTTATTTCTTAAATTCTGGATCTTATTCACTTTTATTATCTGTTTTTATAAAGCACTTTGTAACTTTGTTTTTGAAAGCTGCTATATAAATAACATTGTTATTATTGCGGTTTAGAAATGGGTGCCTGAATAGTTATATTTGGCAGGACTCATGGGTTATACAATATAAAGGTTGATTTTTTTTTTAAACACGTAGCATCTGAAGTTCCAAACTTATCCAGTCAGTGGTTTGTTAGCGACGTGGCCGTTTCCATCAATTGATGGTGGGTGGAAAAGAAATTCTGCCACGCTCTTCCCTGACTCCTGATAAACACACCATCGGTTCCTGTATTTTCTGACAAAGAGTTACGCGTAAGCCGTCTTTTCTTAGCTGTGGGTTTTATAATGTTGAGTGCAATTTGGGGTGTGGACTTCTGGGGCCATGATGGGGCTGAATGCCAAGATTTAACAGAGAAATCATCAAGTTTGGACGCCCTTCAGAACCTCTGCCTTCTTTAATGTTTTTATTTTTTTTACACACCAAAATGAGTTTCTTAACAGCTTGGTAAATAAGGGAGGAGCAGGAGGGCTGTGATTTATTAGCGAAGACCAATCCATTTAAGGGAAGTGCAAAGTCTCGGTCTCGGTTTGAAAGGTGGAGAATTGGTGGGAAAGAAAAATGAAAGGGTGAGTAGAGGGGCAAGGCTGAGTGGTTAAGTCTGGGTTCTGTCAGCACAGCAGTATTTACTGTAATGAGTGCTGGTGTGCGAGTTAGTGGAGGAGAGAGAGCCTAATAGAGATAGGGAGACACAACTGAAGCCTCACAGTAGGTGGGAGTGTGGGCGAGCCTTCACGCAGCAACCAAAGATCATGGCTGGAGGATTATGTTATTGATCTTCTCATCCTCCGCTTTTTGTGTGTGTGACTGCATTTAGATGTGCGTGTGTGTGTGTGCGTGCGTGTGTGTGTGTGTGTGTGTGTGTGTGTGTGTGTGTGTGTGTGTGTGAGCGTGTGTTTGAGTTAGTGCAGTAGTTCTCAAAGTATGAGGCGCACACCACCACAGGGCGGGGTGCAGAGGTACTGCAAGGGGGCGCAAGCCTGGGAAATAAACTGAGGAAAAACACGATAGAGAGAAGCAGAGATTTAACAGGTGCTAGTCGTGGAGTGTAACAGAGAAAAGTAAACATTCGAGTAATATTTAGTAAGAAGATGGGGACGTTTTTGACAGGGATGAAAAGAAGAGCAGATGAGGCTTCACAGACTGCCCAGTTAAGTGCCAGTCCACATTCAAAACCCAAGAAAAGGAAATGGGACGACGGCCAGAGTTGTAAAAACCAGGTCCAGAAAGTAAATGTCCAAACCGTGTATTTGCTGCAACCATGTTACTAAACCAGCTGATTTCATTAGCTAGTTTTCCCTACCTAGTTGAGGAGTGGTGTTGACTAGAATCTGCTGGTGTAGTGCATGAGTGGAGCAAAGTCATGGTTTGGACTTTCACTTTCTGGACCTGGTTTTTACACCTCTGGATATCTTGCTCTCGGGTTCATTGTTATTGTACCCCTCCAGACATGTTTTAAAGTACTCTGAAATGAACAATATATTGTTTAACATGGTTTACCCACATTAAAAGTTTAAAAAAAAATCTGAAAAGGGCTGGAAGCAAATCTACTCTTTCTCCCTCATCGAGAAATTCAGGCTCTATGAATATGCAAATGTTGCAGGCCTTGCGCCGCACCCACCACCACTGCCTGCTCTAGGTTAACCGGTGAAAGAGTGGTGCACACCAAGATGGCTAGTGTTAGAGCAAACATCGACAAGATTCAGCCGTACATGTTTGAGCCTCAGTCAGATCCAGATTCGGACTCTTTTGTGCACAAAAACTGGTGGCAAACAGACGTATCAGAATGGTAAGTGTAGTTGGCATCTTTGGACGTACGTGTACCCCTGACTTCTGTTTTGTTTCGTTTTTAGCTTGGTCTGTTACTCCCTGTGCCATGTTTTTATATTCATTCAATTCATTTTGTGTATTTATTCATATTTTGTGTGTTGAGTGAAAGCACTTCGTAACTATGTTTTTAAAAGTGCTATATGAATAAAATTTTGCTTGATGCTTGCTTGCTATTTGTGTTGTTTGTTAGCTTGTAACAGGCAGTGGTTGACACAGCAGTGGTTGGGAAACATACAATAATATCTGCTACAATGTTACAGTGTGTTCACATTGTCACATTGTTATTAGGTAATTTATACCAGAGCTCTAATCAAAGTTTGTAGAAAGATATATTCCGTCAGGCTGAGATTCTTATATTAAAACCCCTAATCAGAAAAAGTTGGAATGGTATGTTAAATTAAAATTAAACCTGAAAACAGGGATTTCTAAAGTATTACATTGAAAACAATACAACAACACATTATGTGACATTTCCCTTCCATTACCCAAGCCACTTATCCCAATCAGGGTCACAGGGATGTTGGAGCCTAACCCAGCAGTCACTGGGCGGCAGGCGGGGAGACACCCTGGACAGGCCACCAGTCCATCACAGGGCTGACACATTCACACCTAGGGACAATTTAGCACAGCCGATTCACCTGACCTACATGTCTTTGGACTGTGGGAGGAAACCGGAGCACCTGGAGGAAACCCACACAGACGAGAAGAACATGTAAACTCCACACAAAGGACGACCTGGGATGAGCCGCAGGACCTCCTTTTATTTGATGTTTTACCTCGTGAATTTTATCGGGTTTTTTTTCAAAGTATACACTTATTTCCATTTTGATTCTTGCAACATATTTTTTTTTAAAAACACTGTAATGTTGCCATTCCTTTTCACAACACTTAAGACTTTTAGGGACTGAAGACACCAAGTGATGAAGGGTTTCAGGTGCAATTTTGTCCCATTCTTCCTGCAAATAAGTCTTAAGGTATGCAATGTCTTTGTTGTTGTATTTTGCATTTCAAAATGCACCACACATTCTCTATTGGGGACAAGGTCGGAACTACAGGCAGACCAGTCCTCTTCTTCCACAACCATGCCTTTTTAATGTGTGCAGAATGTGGATTTGCATTGTCTTGATGAAATATGCATGGGCATCCCTGGAAAAGATGTCACCTTGAAGGCAGAATATATTGCTCCAAAATCTCTATGTACTTTTTGGCATTTAATGGTGCCATCACGGAAGGGTAATTTACCTTTACCAAGGGCACTGACACAGCCCCATACCACAATGGACCCTGGCTTTTGGACTTGTTGCTGGTTAACAGTCTGGATGGTCCTTTTCTTCTTTGGTCTAGAGCACATGGTGTTCATTTCTTCCAAAAAAGACCTGAAATACTGATTTGTCTGACCACAATACACGTTTCCACTGTGTGATGGTCCATCCCAGATGCTTCCGAGCCCAAAGAATTTGACAATGCCTCTGGGCACGGTCAACATAAGGCTTCCTTTTGTCACAGTAAAGTTTTTACTAGCCTTTGTGGATGTAACTATGTATTGCTGTGCTTGACAAAGGTCTTCCAAAGTGATTCTGATCCCATGTGGCTATCTTGCTTATAGTTGAATGACAGTACTTGAGACAGTGCCATCTGAGGGATTGGAGAGGACGGTTATTCAGCTTAGGCTTGTGCCCTTGCCCTTTACGTACTGAAATCCCTCCAAATTCCTTGAATCTTAATTATGTTATGCACCGTAGATGGTGAATTATCCAAATCCCTTCTTATCTTTCTTTGAGGAACATTGTTTTTAAACATTTCAATAATTTTCTCATGCATTTGTTGGCAAACTGGCAATCCTCAGCCCATCTTTGCTCCTAAAGGACTAGGCCTTTCCTGGATGCTGCTTTCGCACCAAATCATGATAATAATCACCTGTTGACATCACCTGTTTCAAATCACATCATTATTTAACTACTTTACCTCATTACTAGTCCTAAATGGCTGGAATGTGTTTTTGGAATGTCGCGCAGGCCTGAATGGCAGGAATGGATGTAATATAGTTGCAAATGAAATTAAGTTGACCAGACAAAAGATGAAACATCTTGTGTTCATGCTGTCTGCAATAAAATACAAGTCAAAGTAAATTTAGAAATCACTGCTTTCTTTTTTTTATTTGCTATTTCCTTTCCATACCATCCCAACTTTTTATGAGCTGGGTTTGTACATGTAATATCTGTTTAGCTTGATCCAAGTCTGCCTGGGAACTGGATCATTGGCAGTAGTCTAAAATTCAGAACTGCCAGGACGTCAGGGCGAGACAACCCACACTGGAGGGGCAAATCCCCTGCGGCCAACGGCTCATGACACCATCGCCGCTGCTCCATCAACCCTCGGAGCGCACGATGATGGACATTTATGAGGCGCCAAACCGGTAAAAAAGCCGAGTGAAAAATGCGAGAGAAAACAAATGTACACAAGAGATGTTGGACTTAAGGTGCGTGAGAGAGAACAAGTTAACGCGCAAGAGAGGCTGAAGGACCATTTAGTGTGTGACAGAAACTGAGTTACTGCGCAAGAGAGACAGTTAATATTGTGCACGAGAGAGGACGTTACTGCGTGAGAGAGGAGGAAGAGGATACCTAAAAGTAGTTGCTTATCGAAACATACCTCAAAAAGTGGTAAATAGTTGCATGCTGTTGCTGTAACCTTCATATTTTTCAAGTGACCACTTTTTCAAAGTGACTTACATATTCAATGATTAATTAGTACTACATATAAATACTCTTGTCTTATACACACACATTATACACAAAGGACAAGTCTCTTCAGAAATGTGGTAGGCATGTGTTCTGTTTACCAGTCTCTGCTTCATCAGAAATAAAGAGTAAGCACCATGCTCTGAGACTTTAATAAAATATCCATGCATTATCCAAACCGGCCATCCTGCTCTCAGGGTCGCAAGGATGCTGGAGCCTATCCCAGCAATCATTGGGTGGCAGGCAGGGAGACACCCTGGACAGGCCGCCAGGCCATCACAGGGCCAACACACACACACACAGACACACACAGACACACACACACACACACACACACACACACACACACACACACACACACACACACACACACACATTCAAACCTAGAGACAGTTTGTTATGGCCGATTCACCTGACCTACGTCTCTGGACTGTGGGAGAAAACCGGAGCACGAAGAGGAAACCCACACAGACACGGGGAGAGCATGCAAACTCCACACAGAGGACGACCTGGGATGTCCCACCAAGGTTGGACTACCCTGGGCTCGAAGGGCCTTCTTGCTGTGAGGCAACTGTGCTAACCACTGCGTCACCGTGCTGCCCCCTAATAAAATATGCTCTGAGTAAAACAAGACACATTGTGAATTACTGCAAGTAGGCCTACTACCATCAGAGTAAAATAATTAATATCAACGAGCAGTACTGTTGCCCCCAGGAAAGTCTGGGCTTGACTCACAGATCTGGGCTTTCTGAATAGAGTTTGCAGATCAAATTATCTGCAATATTTTTATTGTGTTCACCCTTCTTAAAGTAAACGTCTCTCAGGCATTAACAGTTTCTGTTGCGCAGTATAACCCAGTCTCTCTCGCACACTTAATGCCAACTAAACCTCTCTCATGCAGTAATTCATCCACTTTCCTGCAGTATAACCCAGTTTGTCACGCACTAAATAGTAATATAACCTCTCTCGCACAGTAAATCGTCCTTTCTCACATGTGTATCTCCGTTTCCTCTCACAATTTTCACTTGGCTTTTGTCCGTATTGGCGCCTCACAAAGCTCTTTAGTGGCATCGCTGGAGCAGGGGGGTCAGGCACAAACCTGGTTGGGATCGAATTCCAGATTAGAAAAGATGTTTAGATTGCACACCGTGCTGTTCTTTGGGTGGAAAATGATGCACCTCGGGCCACTGCCATCGTTTCATATGGCTGAACTCTGAAACATTAGCTAAATACATAGTTTACAGTTTTACTATTACCATGCAAATAGCAGCAGCTAGCAAAAAGCTAATGTAATTAATGCTATTTATAAATCACAAAGGAACTATGTTCCATGCAGAAAGTTTCATTTGAATGTTGGTTGAGTAAAATAAATATATAACTTACATACCGACTCCCACTCACTGTCACGGTCCCAGGATAAATATTCGGCACAGCATCAGACTTCAAAACTAATTTCTTGTGAAAACCCAGTGACTTTTGCATTAGGTTATGGAAACAGTCGTCACTGAAATTAGCATTTTAGATATGCAGTTCCTCAAGGTTTGTAGGCATGGAGCCCAATGTCTGTAAATAAATCCCAACCCTTTCAGCAGTATAGAGGGATTTTTTTGGTAAGTAGACTTAGACTGCTTTTATTTGTCATTGCCTTATATGCATGTCTCATACATACAGGGAACGAAATTACATTTGACATGGACCTCAATGCCACATAAAAACAAATAATACGCAATAAATATTAAAAACAAAAAGTGTTTTAAAAACAAAAATTACTTCACAGACCCAAACATCACAAGCACACGTGATACAGACAGTGAGTAAGAAGGTCAAAAAGTCATTTTATGGGAGGTCGAAGTATTGTGTGGGTTGACTGTGGAGAGGGTCTTTCTCACATCATCTGCAGTCACCTGCAGAATCTGGTCATCCATCAGGAATGTAGACTTCACCACCGGCACGTTGTTCAGTCTCCCATATCATGCGTAGAAGTAATTCAGTGCATCTGGGAGGATTGGGGGACCGCCACAGTTCTGAAGAGGAGACTTGTAGCTAGTGAGGGCCTGGATGCTCTTCCAGAAGCTCCATAAATCTCTGCTATCAGTAACGTGGCTGTTGATTCTCTGTGCATATTGTCTTTTGGCCTCCCTGATGCCACACGACATGTTGGCCCTTGCTGTCTTGAGGGCTGCCTTATCACCAGATCTGAATACAGCATTCCAGGTCCTCAGCAGTGCTCGAACTTCTGCTGTCAGCCAGGGCTTCTGGTTGGGCTGCGAAGAGATGATTTTGGTGACTGTGACATTGTCTATACATTTATTGATGTAGGCTGTCACTGTGTATTCCTCCAGATCAATATGCTCACCAGAGGAGGCTGCCGCTTTGAAAATGCCCCAGTCGGTGCTCTCAAAGCAGTCCTAAGAGCTGAAACAGACCCCTCTGGCCAGACCCTGATCTGTCACTGAACCAGTTTGGCGAGTTTCAGAAGTGGCCTGTATGCTGGAATTAGCATAACAGAGATGTGGTCTGAGTTTCCAAGGTGAGGGCAGGGGAATGCTCTGTATGCATTCTTCTCATTAGTGTAAGTAAGTAAGTAAGTAAGTTTTAGTATAGCACCTTTAACAGAACAAGTTCACAAAGTGCTTCACGAGAGAAAAATTGCTAAAAATTAGGCCATAAAAACAGTAAAAAAGAAAAACAGTAAAACATAAACAACAAAAGGCCTTAAAACACAGAAAATTACAAACACTAGACATCACAAGCGAGACAAAGGCCAGCTTGAATGAACAGATCGTCAGCTGCTTTTTAAAGGTGTCAAGCAAGACCTCAAATAGTATGTCTAAAGGTAGCGCATTCCACAGTGTTGGAGTCACAACGTCAAAGGCACGATCACCTTTTCTTTTTTTTCAAACAAGTGGGAAAGACAACCAGTAAGCCCTGATCGGAAGACCTATGTAAGTGACCTACTGGTGACATAGCGATGGAGCAGGTCACAGATGTGCACAGGTGCCTGACCATGCAGCACTCTGTGTGAAAACAAAAACCTCAAAATGAATTAAAAATTTGATGGGAAGCCAATGTAAAGAAGATAGAATGGGTGAAATGTGAGTTGTCCTGCTGGACCTGGTCAAAAGCCTTGCAGCAGCATTTTCTTTTTTCTTTTCAATGTTCCCCCTTTTTCTCCACAATTGTATCTGGCCAATTACCCCGCTCTTTTTGAGCCATCCCGGTCGCTGCTCCAGCCCCTCTGCCGATCCGGGGGTCGCCCCGACCGACCAGAGGGGGCGCTAGTGCAGCAACCAGGACAAATACCCACATCCGACTTCCCACCTGCAGACACGGCCAATTGTGTCTGTAGGGATGCCCGACCAAGCCGGAGGTAACAAGGGGATTTGCTGAGGCAGGTGAAAAGGGAATTGCAGTAGTCTAGCCGGGATGATATAAAAGCATGAAAAATCATTTCTAGCTCAGGTTGTGACACAACAGACCTGAATTTGGCACTGTTTCTTAAATGGAAGGAGAAAAAAACATGTACCATTCAACATCTTAAATACATAGCCTGATCATAAATAACAATAACATGATTTCTAAGATTAGACTGTACAGCTGAAGAAAGGGACCCAATAAACTGAGCAACCTTGGAAGCTATACTATCTGAAACAATGATAAGGACCTCAGTCTTATCTAGATTTAGCTGTAAAAAGTTATTGGCCTGTGTCTGTGTGGGTTTCCTCCGGGTGCTCCAGTTTCCTCCCACAGTCCAAAGACATGCAGGTCCGGTGAATTAGCCATACTAAATTGTCCCTATGTGTCAGCCCTGTGATGGACTGGCAGTTTGTCAAGGGTGTCTCCCCGCCTGCCGCCCAATGACTGCTGGGATAGGCTCCAGCATCCCTGTGACCCCGATTGGGATAAGCGGCTTGGATAATGGATGGATGGAAGTTGTTGGCCATCCAGTCCTTAATGGCAATCAGACAATTGAGCAAAACAGACAGTTTGTCAGTCTTATCAGCTGCACCAAGACAGTGCATTCACCCATATCAGAAGACATTATTATGTCATTGGAGACTCAGAGAAGAGCCGTTTCAGTGGAATGCTTCCGATGGAAGCCAGAGTGGAATTTATCTAAAATGTTGTGTACAGTCAAGACAACGGTGAGATGTTTGGCAACAACTTTCTCTAAATTTTAAGATAAAGGCAGCTTAGATAAAGGCCTATAGCTTTTGGGAAGGAATGGATCAAGGTTAGTTTTTTTTTTCAAAAAATGCTAAACAACTGCACGTTTAGAATAAGCTGGGACACAACCAGATTGTAAGGAGCTGTTTATAATAGAAACCAGGCATGAACCAATAGACCCAAGTACATTTTTAACCAGGTAAGTTGGTAAAATATCTACAGGAATTGGTGAAATGTTCATACTGCCCACCAGATCAATGAGGTCTTGCAAAGAAATAGAAGAGAAACAGTTCAAAATTGACGGCCGACTTCCATAAGCAGAAAAGGGAGTAGAAGAGGGGATGATGCTAGCTAGCCCTAACATCTCTAATCTTATCCACAATTAAAGAGAGAAAGTTGCGGTATCATTACTTGAAAAGACTGGCACATCAGGAAGTGCAGGAGTGACAACGTTCTTGATAGTGTCAAAAAGGACTTTAGGGTTGTGTTTACTGGAGGAAATGAGGTTAGCAAAGTAAGAAGCCCTTGCATCCTTAACCATGTAGTTAAAATCAGTTAATAGACTTTGTAATGGAGATGTTGAACATGGAGCTTGATGGATTTCCACAGTCGTTCTCCAGAGTTGTGGACTCGAGTCACATGACTTGGACTCGAGTGCGACTCGAGTCACAAATTTGATGACTTGCGACTTGACTTGCCAAAATGAAAATTACTTGAGACTTGACATCTATGACTTGGACTTGGACTTGAGCTAGATGACTCGAGAGAATTGTTTGAGTGTTTTCTCAATGTTTATGCGGGATGCACCTCTCTCGTATTTTATTTATTTTATTTTGTAATCATTCTTCATTTCCAGCGCGCACACAATTACCTACGCACAGGCATCGCGTAGGGCCAATCAAACGTTTAGATGGGCGGGAAAACAAAAATACTCAAATCTAATTGGAGGTACCATCATGCTACTCAAAAACTAACGTCAGCTCTACTCAACATGAACGCGGAGAGTTTGCAATCATGGCAAGTGCAGCTGCTGGAACGATTCCAGAAATAATTATTTACGGCTATAAGAACTTCAAAGTTGTTGGGAAGAAAAGCACTACTGTTTGTAAAACATGTGCAGCGAAATTATCAGATGGGATTTCAACAACGTCAAACTTTGTGCGTCACCTGAAAAGCCACAAAGAGAAGTAAGTTTATTTGCTAGCTAGCCTACAGGTACAGTAGCGTGTGAGTGGTCAGACACACACACAGACACAATCTGCCCGTTCGGAATACGCCAGGCTGTATCGCCCGAACATCGTCCCAATCTCATCTCATCTCAACAATACAATGGAACGTATTGTTCTGTTTCAGAACGCCTAACAGCGAATATTCACTCATGTTGGCCCAGTGGGCAAACCATGTCTGGGCGATGTAGCAGTCACCGGAATGAATTAGCATACCCCCTGTTGCCCCCTGATAATTAGCTAATCAAACACTGTTTCAGTGCATGGTTTCACGTATCATACTATAATATAACATGATATAGTTTTAAATATGCGTAATATAATGCGGTTCTCGAGAAAATCAGCCCATTCCGAACGGGCACTGAACTAGTGGTATTCAATCGTGATTATGTTTACACTGTTTTTAATTGAGCATTTAGACTTGATGCTCCGAATTATGTGCTACCGACGACTCCTGCCGAGGGACTACATATGCAAATTAGCTTATAGCTAATTCTGGTGCAATATATTTACTGTGCATTGTCCCTGTCAAGTAAACAAATAAATAAAAAATATTAAAGTATCTCCATGATTCAAATTAATCTATTTATATACTGTCTTTGGAAAGATTTTTCTCCATTGAATTATAAACATTTATAAATACATTTACTTGTTTCATGAAACCAAAATTAATACCTATAATTTCCTATATTACAACACTTTTTGTATGGCACAATGGCAATTGAAATAATGCTCAGAGCATGACACACAGTGCACTGCACCCAATATGAAACATACCCTACTAAGCATAGGCTTAGATTAGAGCCATGGGGTAGTAGGTTATTTCACAAAGCTGGCTAACTAAGTAAGCCTCACTTCTGCGCAGAGTGAACCCCGGAACGGCTCTTTTTACTTCAATCCATGTTCCAGATCTGAAAGGTTTCCAGGGTTTACTTTGCGCAGATGTCAGGCATCATACTCAGTTAGCCAGCTTTGTGAAATACTCCCTTGTGTCTAGTCCAGTGGTTCTAAAACCTCCGTGGCTGTGACCAAAAACGCACCCCTATATATTTTAATGTACGCTTATTAAGTACACATCGTCACGTACATCGGTGCTTAATAAGCGTACATAAGTAGGGTGCGCCTTTCGTCACACACAGCCCATGTATTTATTGAATTACACCAACAGCACCCCTGATTCCACTAATCTAGGGAGTCAAATAATTAAAGGTAGGGAAGGCGATTTTTTTCAGAAGCACTTTTTGTTATATTTTTTGCAATTCTCTTTACATCCCGACAGCAATTAATAAATAAAATGCTCTGACACTAAATTAAAAAAATAAAAAGAGTAATCTGTGTGTTATGGCTGCACACATCGACAGTGCTGCATTTGATTTGGTGCTGTTTTATTGTGCTGGGATCGATTGGTGATGCCTGCGGGCTCTGGGTTGTTTGATCGGGTCTGCCTTTGATGCTGTGTCAGTCTAAATAAAGAATGCAACGTAGCGGTTGTGTCGAGCGACAGCGCTGTGTCCTGACGTGATTTCTAAATACAATATTGGTGACAAGGATGTGTGGGGTACTTGGGATTTAGTAGCCCCCCATCTATTTTTTATTTTATATACTTACCTTCTATTTCATATACTTACCTTCATTGACCACTCACTACTAGTAAAGAGGAGAATTGTCTGCTGTGTTGTTGTGATAGCCGGTTCTCGCCACAGGAGGGCACTGCAGGTTAATTGTTAATTGCTTCTAGCCTGTGTGACGTAGTGCTGGCTCTCGCGGTGCACTCTGGGGCATTCGGGTAGAATCGTCAGATGAGTGTTGCCGTTCGTATAGTTAGCCATGCTCTGAAAACGTGTCCTCTGTAATGTCTATTTGACAGGTAAGCAGACTAGTTAGACATATGGAATTAGGATGGTGATTAAATATGATGTGTAGGTGGGATATGGATGCCTATTAGAAATACCCACGAAGGGACTTTCATATTTATTTTGATAACGTCATATCACTGGCTAACGTTAGCTAGATTGCTAGCGAGTTGCTAACGTTAGCATAGCCATAGCTCCCGTGGTCTGAACCCATTGTTCTGTAGCTTGGCTTTGACATTGTCTGTATGTGTGATTAGTCTCCCTTTACTATGTTTAGTGTCTCCACACTGTGTAAATATGAAGGTAGGCCTATGTGTGTTGCTATTTTGATCCCCCCATGTTCCGTAACGTTATATACTGTTTAGCTTTGCTAGCGGTAGGCTAGACTAATGTGAATTTATGGAAGAATATATTTGGTGCTCTTATTGTGTATAAATTGTAGATGAGTGTTGCCGTTCGTATAGTTAGCCATGCTCTGAAAACGTGTCCTCTGTAATGTCTATTTGACAGATGGAGTAAAACAACAAAAACACCAGCCCTTGTAAGTGTCATTCTTATCAAGTGTGCTACAAATATTGGTGCCGAAACCCGGGATCAGCGCCATTGCCGCCATTGTCAGGAGAAAAAGTGGGAAGCAGAGTGAGAACACGTGACCAACAATGGAACTGGAGCTTGAGCAACTGCAAGACAGGCTGAGTGAGACCCTCCTGCAGTTAGGGTGGGACCAGTTAAAAGAGGTGTGTGTTATTGCTAAAGTCCCCACTGAAAACCAGACAAAGAGGCATGCGCTGATCAGACTTATTAGTGAAACTGTGGATGAAGCAATTGAGAAGGAGGATGAAGAGGTAGCACGTCAGTTTCTGTCCAGACTAGTGGACCTCTCTAGTGAAATGAAGCAGAGAGGGGCGGAGTCACATACTGGTGCAGGTGCCGACAGTACTAACAAGGATGCTGCCGAATTGGCAAGCTTACATGAACAATATCAGGCCTTACAGTCCAGCTTTACTGCATCCACAAAAGTGCTTGAGGAAGAGATATCACGCCTCAGTGAGAAACTAAGTCTTAAAGAACCCAGTAGACCTAGTCAACCTTCAAACCCAACCCCGTCAGTAATCCAACCCCCTGAAGTGACCATACGCAGAGACTTTAAGATAAATGGCCAAATAGGAGAACGGGGGCAGAAAGACAAGTTGTCTTATACAAATCTTACGCATCAGATTGATATGGGGGTGAGAAAAGGCCACAGCGAGTTGGAGATAATAGAGGCTGTAATCCGAGCCATCAGCCCTGGGCTGACTCTCCGTGACTTGTTAGAGATCAAAACCGAACTCACCCTCCCTCAGCTGAGGACCATTCTGAAAGGCCATTTCAAAGAGGATAGCTCTGTGGACCTATATCACCGACTAATCAACATCACACAGGACAGTCAGGAGTCACCACAGAACTTCCTGTTCCGAGCCATAGCACTTAAAGAGAGACTCTTAGCAGCAGCGAGAGAGCCTGGCTCTGATGAACAATACAGCCCTGAACTGATACAGAAGAAGTTCCTAAGAGCTGTGGGAACTGGGCTAGTGAGTGACCAGGTAAAATATCAGCTCAAGAGCTATCTCGATGATCGAGCAACTACTGATGATGTTCTCGTTGTTAAGATGATAGAGGCCGCAAGTTTCGAGTCAGAGAGACAGCGGAAATTCAAGAAGAGCTCCCACAGTAAGGAAACCAGAGTGCGGGAAGTGCGAGCTGAGGCACATCAGTATCTAGGAGCGGAAGCTGCAGTGGTCGGGGGTCAGGAGTCGTCGCCATCAACATCCACGAGTGTGAAAGCCCTTAAGACACAGGCAGGGAACCAAAAGGAGTCTGCATTCTACGAGATAATCCGACAGCTGAAAGGAGAAATGGAACAGATGAGAAAAGCCATGAACCACTCCTCTGGCCAAAGACCCTCTCGTCAGCAGCAGCCTGTGAGGAAGCACGGATGCAAAGCCTGTCAAGACAGTGAAAGGGGCGACCAGTGCAACCACTGTTTCAAATGCGGACAGAGTGGCCATCTTTCAAGAGGGTGTAGAGCTCAGAGGCCTGAAAAATCGGAGCAGGTAGACAGATCTAGCTGTACTGTCACCAGCAAGCTCATCGACGACAGTATTCAGCTACTAGAAGCCAGAGGGTCTGCCCGACAGCGAGACGAGGCAGGGCGGGAACAGCAAGCACCCACAGTGAGTCATATCTCCTCAAAACGCCAGTCACAGCTGCTGAACCTAATTGGAAAGAAATACATGATAAACTGTTACATTGATGGTGTAGCCACACAGGCATTGTGGGATACCGGGTCGCAGGTCTGCCTAATCAGTGAAGAATGGAGGAGAAAACATCTCCCACACACCAAGGTGAGAAGCACAGAAGAGATCCTTGGCCCTGGCACCCTGACTGGTAAAGCAGCAAACCAGACAACCATTCCTTTCTCTGGATGGGTGGAAGTGACTGTCCAGTTAGCACCGAATAGCACCACTCAGACCCCACCAATGGAACTCACTGTGCCAATACTAGTAACCACACACCAGGGCACCGCAGAAGAACCGATCATCGGTTACAATGTAATTGAACACCTGTTAGAGTCTGGAGCTGGACAGCCATCAAGTGTAATCACAAAGGCACTAAGCATTGTGTTCGCGGTTGACTACAAGAAGGCTGAAGTCCTCGTGAAGCTGATAAAGAGCCGAGATGATATGGAAGGTGAGGGGATGGTTAAAGTGGGCCGAGAAAGCATGACTATTCCGGCGGGCCAGACAAAGACTGTTAAGTGTGGTGTTAGAGCAGGGCCCCTCCAAGCAGACCAGAACGTCCTCTTTGAGCCTAATGTGAACCCAAAGTGGCCAGAGGGCCTGAAGGTGGATGAAAACATTGTATGTTTACAGAAGGGAACCTGGTCACGCATCGCTGTCCCAGTGACTAACGTCACAGCTCATGACATCACACTGCCGCCACGGACTCCCCTGGGGCAGACCCAAAGAACTAGAGCCATCTACCCTGCCGCCGTGAAGCCGTTGGATGTGGATGGGACTAGTACAGTGAACCCAGTCATCCCAGGGACCTCCACAACAGGTACAGAACGAAGACCTGTGATTAGAGACACAACAAAGCTGAAAGGGCCAGGTGATGTCAAGACGGAACACCAGGAGGAAGATCTATGGGGACCCGCCTGTCCCTCTGAACCACCTGACACCTGAACAACAACTGCAGGTGAGAGAGCTACTGCGGGAGGAGAGTAGTGTGTTCGCACGCGATGACCATGATGTGGGGACTATTCCATCACTCCAGCTCAAGATCCGCCTGAGTGACACCACGCCGGTGAAGCGGACATACACATCAGTCCCAAAGCCTCTTCATAAAGAAGTGAAGGAATACCTCGAGGATTTACTGAACAGAGGCTGGATAACTAAGTCAAAATCACCCTACTCAAGCCCAATCGTGTGTGTGCGGAAAAAGGATGGGAGCCTCCGCCTCTGCTGTGCCTACCGTGAGTTGAACAAGAGGTCCATCCCAGACCGCCATCCAATACCACACATCCAGGATATGCTCGACAGCCTGAAGGGGAGTGCCTGGTTTTCTGTCTTGGATCAGGGGAAGGCATATCACCAGGGGTTTCTTGAGGAGTCCAGCCGCCCACTGACTGCATTCATCACCCCGTGGGGATTATATGAATGGGTGAGAATTCCCTTCGGACTGTCCTCAGCACCAGCAGAGTTCCAGAGGTCCATGGAGGAATGTTTGATTGGGCTGAGGGACGACATTTGTCAGCCGTATTTAGATGACAACCTGGTCCACTCAACCACATTCGACGAACACCTCCAGCACCTGAGAAGAGTACTGCACCGCTACAGAAGCCATGGAATCAAGCTGACGGCAAGAAAATGTGAACTCTTCAAAAACCAAGTAAGGTTCCTGGGAAGGCTTGTGACCAAGGATGGATACACAATGGACCCCGCTGATGTGGCCCCGGTCCAGGCACTGAAGGAGAGAGAACCTACGACCATCGGAGAGCTCAGGAAGATGCTGGGATTCATCTCGTATTACCGGCCCTACATACCTAACTTCTCCCGAATCGCAAGGCCTCTCTATGACCTCCTCACCCCAGAGAAGACAGCAGCGGGGAAGCTCAAACAAAAGAGAAAGGACAAGGGGAGGAAGGGCTCCCGAGACCATCTGCCCTCCTCTCACCCAGTTAAGTGGACAGCTGAACACCAACAGGTCCTCTGTCAGTTGATTGAATTCCTCATCCAGCCACCAGTGTTGGGCTACCCAGACTTTGAACAGCCCTTTATCCTTCACTGCGACGCGTCACGAGAGGGCCTCGGGGCAGTATTGTATCAAAGACAGTCACAGGGTGGGCTGGCAGTCATCGCGTACGGGTCGAGGACACTGACAACTCCTGAGAAGAACTACCATCTCCACTCAGGGAAGTTGGAGTTCCTCGCGATGAAATGGGCCATATGTGAGAGATTTAGAGATTACCTCTACCACGCTCCATCATTCACTGTCTACACAGACAATAATCCCCTCACCTATGTGCTCACGACAGCCAAACTGAATGCGACCACCCACAGGTGGGTAGCAGAGTTAGCCGATTTCCAGTTCTCTATCAAGTACCGGCCTGGACGAGCCAATGGGGACGCAGATGGCCTCTCACGCATGCCGATGGAGCAGTACATGCAGACCTGTTCACAAGAAGTACACCCCGAGGTCATGAACAGTGTGACCCAGGCGCTGTCAGTACAGCTGGAGAGAGCTGAGCCTTGGATGTGTCCGGTAACCATAGCCACAGCACTAGCCGAGTTTGAGAAGGAACATACATCACCTGTGGCAGAGATACCCAGTCAGACGGTGAGAGACGCCCAGAGGGAGGATGCTGTCATTGGTGAGGTGCTGAAGTACATAACCTCCAATCAGTGGCCTCGGGGAAAAACACAGTGTGCGAGCAGGGGTGTTGCGACACTCATGAGAGAGAAGCATCGGCTGTGCCTTGATGATGATGGCATCCTGCGCCGGAAAACAGCTACCCGAACTCAGCTAGTCCTGCCGAAAAATTTCCATGAGCTGGTGTATAAAGAACTGCACAGAGACCTGGGCCATCTAGGCGTGGAGAGGGTGTTGCACCTGTTGAGGGACCGTTTCTATTGGCCTCACATGCAGAAAGATGTGGAACATTACATCACACAGGTGTGTAGCTGCCTGAAGACCAAGCGCCCCAACAAACCAACCAGAGCCCCTCTCACCAACATCGTGACCACACACCCATTTGAGATGGTCTCCATTGACTTCTTACACTTAGAGAAGTGTAAGGGAGGGTACGAGTATATACTGGTGGTTATGGACCACTTTACCCGTTTTGTTCAAGCCTATGCATGCAGAAACAAAGCTGCCAAGACCGCCGCAGAGAAGGTATTCGGGGACTTTGTGCTGAGATTTGGTTTCCCGGCGACGCTGCACCATGACCAAGGGAAGGAGTTTGACAATAAGCTCTTCGCCAAGCTGCAGGAGTACAGTGGAGTCAGGGGTTCTCACACAACACCGTATCACCCGCAAGGAAATGGTCAGGTCGAGCGTTTCAACAGAACGGTTCTGGCGATGCTGAGAAACCTGCCAGCGGTTGCGAAAACGGATTGGAAAGCGTCACTCCCAAAGGTGATACATGCATACAACTGCACCCGAAATGAAGCGACCGGATTTGCACCTTACTATCTGTTGTTCGGCAGAAATCCAAGACTTCCCATTGACCTGATGTTTGGCCTTAGAGCAAAGGACCAGGCACTATCCCATCAAGAATATGCAGAGAAGTGGAAGGCCCGCATGAATGACGCCTATCGCCTAGCATCAGAGACAGCACGGAAGGAGGGGGCCAGAAACAAAACACTATACGACAAAAAGGCCCACGGGACTGAGCTGTATCCCGGATGCAGGGTTCTCATCCGCAACCTGAACGAGAAAGGAGGACCGGGGAAATTAAGACCATTCTGGGAGGACCAGGTGCATGTAGTAACACAGAGGAAGCACGCTGACAGCCCTGTGTATGAGCTGAAGCCGGAGAATGGAAAAGGACGAACCAGAATCATGCATAGGAACCTTCTTCTGCCATGCGACTTCCTGCCGGTGGAACCAAGAGAAGAGGACTTACCTGTGAAACAGAGACAGAGACCTGTGGACCCAAGAGGAGAGAACTTACCTGTGAAACCTAGACGGGAGAGAAAGAAGACAGACAGACAAATGCAGTGGAACCAGGAACAGGACAGTGACTCAGATGATGAGGATAACTGGAGATGCATCGTGGGACGACCAGGAGTCAGAGCCAGTGAGCGGATCCAGAGTCAGCTGAGCCCAGACGCCTTGGAGTTCTATCCGGAGGAAAGAGACGGTCAAGATGAAGAGGATTTTGCGGAGCAGCCTGCAACAATAGAGGACAATGGGACAGTGTCAGAGAATGGCGAGACATCTGGAGCTGAAGAAGAGGATGAGCCCGATGATGACAAGAGCCCGGAAGATGCCTTGCAGCCTCCACCAGAAGATGCCTTGCAGCCTCCTCCAGGGGAAGCTGTGCAGCCTGCCAGAGAAAAAGCATATCCTTTGAGAAATAGAAAACCTACACCAGTGTTTACTTATCACAGACTAGGGCAGCCTAGTGTGTCTGGTAGATAAGCAAATCAGACAAGTCAGTATAAATAAATAAATGTAAAAAAAAAAAAACACCAAAAAAAAAAAAAAACTTTTGACATGTTACAATTGTTATAGCTATTGTGATTTTAGTTGTCCTGTGATCACCAGACATAGAGTTACTGTAGCATTAGTGTTTTAGAACACACCTGTTACCACCAGGGATATTACTATTACAAAGTTATTTGCTTTTAGTCGGATACTATAGCTCCCCGGCCTCAAGACGGAAGAAGCAGTGGATTCAAGTGCACATTATTTACTGCAAACATATACCATTAATAGGAGATGTGTGTTATATGTTATGACTGATTACAGTACAGTATCCAGATTGACCCCTGCTTAGTAATAACCTATCTTTTCAGTGAAAAGTTATGCAATGTGGACTGGTAGATTTGTTATGTCGGGACGCCATTATCTTTTTGAGGGGACAGTGTGGGGTACTTGGGATTTAGTAGCCCCCCCATCTACTTTTTATTTTATATACTTACCTTCTATTTCATATACTTACCTTCATTGACCACTCACTACTAGTAAAGAGGAGAATTGTCTGCTGTGTTGTTGTGATAGCCGGTTCTCGCCACAGGAGGGCACTGCAGGTTAATTGCTTCTAGCCTGTGTGACATAGTGCTGGCTCTCGCGGTGCACTCTGGGGCATTCGGGTAGAATCGTCAGATGAGTGTTGCCGTTCGTATAGTTAGCCATGCTCTGAAAACGTGTCCTCTGTAATGTCTATTTGACAGGTAAGCAGACTAGTTAGACATATGGAATTAGGATGGTGATTAAATATGATGTGTAGGTGGGATATGGATGCCTATTAGAAATACCCACGAAGGGACTTTCATATTTATTTTGATAACGTCATATCACTGGCTAACGTTAGCTAGATTGCTAGCGAGTTGCTAACGTTAGCATAGCCATAGCTCCCGCGGTCTGAACCCATTGTTCTGTAGCTTGGCTTTGACATTGTCTGTATGTGTGATTAGTCTCCCTTTACTATGTTTAGTGTCTCCACACTGTGTAAATATGAAGGTAGGCCTATGTGTGTTGCTATTTTGATCCCCCCATGTTCCGTAACGTTATATACTGTTTAGCTTTGCTAGCGGTAGGCTAGACTAATGTGAATTTATGGAAGAATATATTTGGTGCTCTTATTGTGTATAAATTGTAGATGAGTGTTGCCATTCGTATAGTTAGCGATGCTCTGAAAACGTGTCCTCTGTAATGTCTATTTGACAGATGGAGTAAAACAACAAAAACACCAGCCCTTGTAAGTGTCATTCTTATCAAGTGTGCTACAGATGGCTGATATCTCTCTCCCACCACCTGCCCCCTTCCTGGCATTACCTGGCGAGCCTCCGGTACCATGGACTCGCTGGCTACATAGTTTTGAAAATTACATCATCGCCTCAGGGCTCGACGACGTGAGCCAGACTAGGAAGACGGCTCTGTTGCTACACTGCTTGGGAGCAGAGGGTCATTGTGTGCTCGGGACTCTGGGGAACGTCACAAACTTTGACAAAGCTGTGGGACTTATGAGCACCCATTTCGCTGCTCCACAGAGTGCCCTCCTTCGGCGATGTATATTCCCTCAGCGACACCAACTGCCTGGTGAGTCTGTGCAGCAGTATGTAGCTAATTTGCGAGGGCTAGCTAGCTCATGCAAGTTTGGCGCGCTTCAGGACGAAATGGTTCGCGACCAGCTAATCGAACACACCAACAACGCAAAGGTGCGTGAGACTCTCCTGCTGGAAAAAGACAATCTGCTGCTGTCCAGAGCAATTACCATCGCACTACAGGTTGAGGGAGCAGCTGAGTGTGCTGCTATGCTAAATACACAGCAAGTGGCCACCTCCAGTCAAGCTGCCAATGACTCCTCCCTCTACTCACGGCTGCCCCTCGGGACGCAACCCAGCCAGAGTGAGGCGGGCGCCGACTCCACTGGGGATGTCTTGCAACTGCAACGACGGCGTTCTCGGCCCCGCCCTCAACAGTCCTGTGGTAACTGTGGATCTCGGTCTCATGTTTCAAGGGCTCAGAACTGCCCTGCCCATGGCCAGACATGCCGTAGCTGCGGTAAGCAAAATCACTTTGCCAACGTCTGTCGATCTTCCCCGGCTGGGTCAGAGGGCCACACCCCCCAGTCTTCAACCGCCGTCATTCACAAGGTGAGCTCTGGGCCAGTGTCATTCAAATCATGCACAGTCAAGATTAATGATGTGTGCATCCCCCTGGTGTTAGACACTGGTGCAGGTGGGTCTCTCCTGAATGTTGATACCTACAGTCAATTTTTCGGTTCACTGCCACTGTCCGCACCCTCAGCTGTCCTCTGTGGGTATGGTGACTCCAAAATCGATCTGGTTGGCTCTCTCCAAGTGACTGTCCGCTATGGAACCAAGCTGGTGCCCAATGCAGTTTTTCATGTGGCACGCCGTGGGGCCAACCTGATGGGCCTGGACCTGTTCCCCGCTCTGGGGTTCTCCCTCTTAGACACAAGGGGGGCAGCAATCCTGACTGTTGCCACACCTTGGCAGCAGAAGTGGCCATCGCTGTTTATGGGTCTGGGCTGCCTCTCCGCCTTCGCCCATCAACCTCGGCTCAACCCTGCTGTGAAATCTGTCATCCAACCACTGCGCCGCATCCCGTTGGCTCTCCGTGGTGGGGTCTCCGCCGAGCTGCAACAACTGCTGGAAGCTGGCATCATTGAACCGGTGGACGCGTCACCTTGGGTCTCAAACCTCGTGGTGGCTAAGAAGAAGTCGGGGGGCCTGCGTGTCTGCGTCGATCTACGTGCAGTAAATAAGGCAGTGGTCCCTGATAAGTATCCACTGCCCACCTCAGAAGAACTCACTGCTCAGTTCTATGGCTCTGAGGTGTTCTCCAAGCTCGACCTCAGACAGGGGTACTTACAGGTGCCCCTCCACCCCAGCAGCCGAAACCTCACAGCCTTTGTGACACATGCAGGAGTGTTTCGCTACACCAGGATGCCTTTCAGTCTCAGCTCCGCCCCTTGCTGCTTCCAGAAAATCATGGTCTCCGTGCTGGCTGGCGTACTGGGCGTGGCCATTTATCTGGACGATATAGTGGTACACGGGCCCACCAGTGAAATCCACGACAAGCGCCTCAACATGGTCTTTGCAGCCCTGTCCAAGCACAAGCTAACTCTCAATGCTGAGAAATGTGTCCTCTCTGTGCCAGCCATCGAGTTCGTGGGGTTCCGGCTGTCAGCGAGCGGTGTAACTCCACTACAATCCAACGTGGACGCCATTCAGGCCATCCCTGAGCCCAGCTCGGCCGCCCAGGTCGCCTCCTTCCTGGGTATGACAAGTTACTAGCTGAGGTTTCTTCCCCAGTACTCTGCGACCACAGCCCCCCTGCGCCAGCTGCTGCGTAAGGACGAGCCATGGGTGTGGTCAAAGGCATGCAGTGACGCTGTGCGTGATCTCAAGACTCAACTGACTTCACCACCAGTGTTGGCTCACTTCGACATCTCCAGCTCCACCTTTGTGACCTGTGACGCATCAGCCACAGCGATTGGGGCTGTGCTGTCTCAAACCCAGAACGGTGTGGAGAAGCCCATCGCCTTCGCCTCCCGTGCCCTCAACCTGACCGAGCAGTGGTACTCCGTGGGTGAGCGTGAGGCGTTAGCCTGTATCTGGGCTTGTGAAAGGTGGCACCTCTACCTCTATGGCCGCTCCTTCACCCTCAGGACAGATCACCAAGCCCTGACAGCGCTGCTGTCCACATCTGGGACAGGCCACAAACCCCTGAGGTTGCACCGCTGGTCTGACCGCCTCCGCCAGTACAACTTCAGCCTGCAGTTCACCCCAGGCAGAGACAATGTTGTCGCCGACCTGCTCTCTCGCTCTGTCTCCACCCCAGCTCCACAGACGGACACTGACTGTGTGGAAAAGGACATTGTCCAAATGCTACACACACCCCTTCAGGCCACTGTCTCTCTGTAGAAGCTGAGGGCAGCCTCCGAACAGGACCCTGTCCTCTCCCAGCTCCGCACCTACATCCAGAACGGCTGGCCTCACAAGGTCCCAGAGGAGCTGGCTGCGTTCGCCCGAGTCAGACAGCAGCTCTCCTGCTGGAACGACACCTGCGTGGCACGTGGGTTTTGCACAGTGGTCCCAGCTGCTCTCCGTGCACGTGTTTTGAATACGGTGCATGAAGGCCACCTGGGCATTGTGAAACTGAAACAGCGCTGCCGAGACCTGGTGTGGTGGCCGGGGATAGACAGAGATATTGAGGCTCTGGTGAAGGACTGTTCCGCCTGCCTTGTGAGTGGCAAGACTGGCCACCAGGCTCCCCCACCCCTGGAACCTCTCGCCTGGCCCTCTCAGCCCTGGGAACACCTGCAGTTGGACATTTGTGGTGAGATCCATGGAGTTCCCCACCACCAACGCTTCATGGTGGTCGCCTACGATCTACACTCAAAATGGCCTGAACTCACCACTTCCGGCACTGTGACCTCACAGATCATCATCGACTTCCTGGACTCTCTTTTCTCTCGCTGGGGCCTCCCAAAGACCATCACCACTGACAACGGCCCTCAGCTGGTCTCTGCTGAGTTCGCTGCTTATCTCTAAAGCAAGGGCATCCGTCATATACGTACTGTGTACTACCACCCCCAGGCCAATGGCGGCGTTGAACGTTTTCACCAGTCACTGAAGAACGGCCTCAGAGCACACATGGCCCAAGGGTGCTCTTTCACGCAGGCCATCCGTCACACTCTGCTGCACTATCGGGCCACACAGCACTCGACCACAGGCGTCTCCCCAGCCTCTCTCATGCTAGGCCGGGAACTGTGCATGCCCCTTGACAGGCTCCGCCCCTCCACACCCCAGGCACCTCCCTCTGGGGTCAGAGCCTCAGTCACTCGTCAGCAGACGCGGATGAAGCAAAGGTTTGACCAGTCAAAACGAACCAGGGTGCCAGACATCAATGTGTCAGACTGGGTCAGGGTCCGCAGGCCCCACAGGGACAATAAAATGGCTTCATACTGGTCCTCTCCTCTCCAAGTCACCCGTCAGCTGGGCCCCGCCCCTTACCTCCTCAGCGATGGCACTCGGTGGCACTCCAGTCGTCTACGGAAGGTGTCAGCTCCGCCACACACAGCTGGTGACACAACCTTAGCCATTCCCCCAGCATGGCGGGACGCCCCGGGGCTTCATGCAGCTCCTACACGGGCCCCAGAAATTCCTGGGCCTCAGCTTCCCCTGCCATCTCCCTCCCCACCTCGGCCTGCCCAGCCTCATGCCGCCCTGCGACCTGTTCGCACACGTTTACGCCCTGGCCACCTAGAGGACTTTGTGTCAACCTTTCATGTTTGAAATCCTGCCCGGGGGGGGGGGGGATGTTATGTCTGCACACATCGAAAGTGCTGCATTTGATTTGGTGCTATTCTATTGTGCTGGGATCGATTGGTGATGCCTGCGGGCTCTGGGTTGTTTGATCGGGTCTGCCTGTGATGCTGTGTCAGTCTAAATAAAGAATGCAACGTAGCGGTTGTGTCGAGCGACAGCGCTGTGTCCTGACGTGATTTCTAAATACAATACTGTGGAAGTCGCAGGACCGTTATAAACCCATCCAATCATTTTAAGGTGTCCGGTTAAAATGATTGGATGGCCTACCTGCCTGTCAACCTACCTCCAGCAGTAGGCTAGTCAGGCAGTGCGTGTTTGCGTGTTTTTGAGGAGTGGCTTTGGAGGGAGGCAATAAAGTCCTAGCCAACTTGATATTTTGCAAGTGCAATGAATTGTAGGTCGAACTAGACAAGCAGAGGGAGTGTTTGTTTATTGTGTATTGGAATGATCAATATGTTTTGTATTGTTATTAAGAGTTGTGCGCTCATTTGTGATTTAGAGTGTGCCTTTTATTATTTCTTAAATGTAAAACAAAATCCAACTGTTGCCCAAATTTGAACACGATAAAATAACAATTATTTCTAACATTATCTGTGGTTTATTTATATACTATTGTAATGAAACAATTTAATATTACCTGAATTTAAAAAAATGTGTTAAATTGGTATAAAACACCCTACACTTGAGACTTGATGACTTGACACCTGAAATTAGGGACTTGTGACTTGACTTGACCTGAGCTCGGTGACTTGAGACTTGCCCTTCATGACTTGGGACTTGACTTGAGACTCGAAGGTTAAGACTTGAGACTTACTTATGACTTGCATAACAGTGACTTGGTCACAACTCTGCGTTCTACCCTCTGACATTTACAGTGGAAACAATGAGTAGTGTCGTTTAGCCAGGGGGATGAGTTGACAGAAGGAAAAAGTCTCATTTTACTAGGAGCCACTTTCTCCAAAAACGTTGGGGCAATGGATATTAAATAAGAGGACCAGACAATCAACATCAGCGTGAGAAGACAAAACTGTGCTTGGGTCAAAAGCTGCAGAAAACTTCTCAGCTGAGAGGCAATTTAAGATGCAAGAGCAATTTACACATTTACTGGGCAGAGAGTTGAAATTAAAATTAAAAAACCAGTTGAACAAACCACAGTAATGGTCAATAATATGCAGCCCCTGAGAGCAAATAGAATCAATATTTAAACCAAGTGTAAAAACAAGGTCCAAAGTATGACCCCTAATGTGTGTGGGACCAGACATGTGTTGAATATAATTAAAAGACTGACATTTAGAAAATCATCAGCACAGCCACAAGAATTGCCATCGACATGAATATTAAAATCACCAAACATAATAACTCTGTCCAACCTCATGATAGAGGATTAAAAAAAAAATCACTGAGTTTGGACATAAAAGAACTATTAGAACCTGGAGGTCGGTAAATTAAAATAAAACAGATTTGAATGACCAAGTTTGGTCATCTGCAGTTCAAATGAGTAGAAAGCCCAAGTACTCACTGAAAAGCAGTTCCTGAAAACCCCGACGAGTCCTCTATCCTGGCCCAAGGTCCTGGGGGTGCTGATAAAATTACAATCCGATGGGCGTAGTTCAATTAAGGGGCCCATATTCCATGGTCCTCTGCCAAATCTCAGTCAGAAACAGGAAATCCAAGCCTTTTGAAATGAATAAAATTGTTTGATTTTTAGGATTTAGTCACAATGGAGCGAGCATTTAACAGGGCTATCTTGAGGGGCACAGACCCACTGCTAGCACCAGCAGTGGTCCAAGCCAAAGGGTGCAGGTACCGAGGGTTTGGTCTGCCGTGCACAGCAGAACGTCTCACCATGTGTGTGAGGTGTGTGGTTGACAGTGGAGGGAAGCTTCAGGGTCCGGTTTACATCAAAAAACTGCACACTCTACCATGATTTCTATCAAAACGTCCACTATGCTAATGCAAACTCACTCTCCGTACTGACAAGTCCACTCTGCACAGGAAGTTTCAGGTTTCTTTGCCTGCCCTGCATTTGCATATTAGACAGTGATTGTCTTTCAGATTTGTGACGTACCAAATTGAGCTTACCCGGGGTACGTTTGAATATCAGACTTTAGGGAAGTGCACAGACAGCTCCTCCTCCAGGAGAGGAATGTGAAAATACAGCTCTGTTGGCAAACTTTACACAGACACAAATCAGTATAGTCAAGGCCAGACATTTTAGGGGACACAAACATAAGAAAAAAACATTTTTGAGTGAAGGGGTACTTTTATATTGTGGGAGTTTTTGTGTCTAAAAACTCTGGCAGCTCACAGCATGAAACCCAACAAATTGAAGAGACACATTGTGAATAAGCAAACTGATTTTTTTTTCCAGCGAAAACTTGAGAAATACTGCAGACAGCATACTGGCTTTGCAAAAGCCACACTGGTGTCAACCAAAGCCCAATGGCTTCATACAAAGTTGCTTGCCATGTTGTGAAATGCAAAAAAAACACACATGATCACAGAGGAGTGAATACTCCCGGCTGCATTAGATATTCTCATTTAAGCATTGATGAGGCAAGCGCCACAAAATTAAAGGCTATCCCGCTGTCCAATGACACAGTTTCAAAACAAATTAATGAAATTCCATGTGACTTGGAAGAACAGCTCATCAACCAAATTAATGACAAATGCTACACTTTGCAAGCTGATGAGGTCACGGACAGTAATAAGGACTGCTTATGTATTGCTTATGTTCGATATGTTGATTCAGGGTCACTGAGTGAAGGCTTGTTGTTTTGCAAACAGCTGATGAGCTTTTTAAAATGATAGACTCTTACCTGACGAAGGCTGGGCTTTAATGGGAGGACTGTGTGGGAATGTGCGCTGCTGGCGGCGGGGAAACGGAGTGGGCTACAGGTGCTCATCAAGAGAGTTGCATGAAATGCAGAATGGATGCACATCGAGAAGCCCTGGCATCAAGGCAGTTGAGTCATGAGCTAAATAAAGTTTTGTCCAATGTAATTACTACAGTTAATTACATCAAAATGAAACTGCTGAAAGCTCGACTCTTCACTGCGCTCAGTGAGGAGATGGGTGCCGTTCACACAGCAAGGCCAGGTGCTGTCCAGGGTGCTAGAGCGTTAAGAGGAGATTTTAAAAAAAACAATTTCAGAGGAGGAGGGCATGGATGAGCTTTCAGCAAGTTCGATGATCAAATGTTTCTAACGAAACTGGCCTATGCCACTGACATTTTCACCAAGTTGAATGAATTAAATTTGCTCATGCAGGGCAAAGACAAGCACCTACCACACTTTGCAGACAAGATCAACTCATTCACTAGATATGTGGGACAGAAGACAGGCCAAGGAAAAGTAGATTCGTTTGAAAATCTCACTGCAGTCACTGAAACCAATGAGCTCACAGAGATTACAGTGACATGTCTGATGGAGCACACCTCTGCCGAGGGGACATTTTGAGAAATACTTCCCAAGCAACAGCAGTCAATATGACTGGGTCAGAGAGCCCTTCAGTAGTGCAGCTCCTGCTGATTTCAGCTCCTCTGAGGAGGAGCAGTTCATTGACATGACATCCGACTCCACTGTAAGGCATAAGTTTACATCTCAGACACTGAGTGAATTCTGGCTTGGAGTGGAGAGCGAGTTCCCACTCACAGGCCATTAGGGCTGTGGGCATTCTGCTCCCCTTTGCCACGTCCTATTTGTGTGGGAATAAGGTTCCCTGCTATTGCCTCACTGAAATCGAAGTACAGATCTAAGCTGAAGTTCGAGAGCGACTTAAGAATGGCTTTATTGGAGCTGGAGCGCCGCTTTGAAAAGCTGTGCAATGAAAAACAGGCTCACAGAAGCCACCGAAAGAAAAACTGATGGTACAAGATGCCTTTGCAAAGCAAACCGACTTTTTTTTTCTACATCTCAAAAAGCATTTCATCAAGTTCATCTTCATGTTCAGTTCATAAAGTTGGAAGCCGTTCATGTTTTTAGCGTTTTTTTTTCAATAAAAAGTTCATTCAATATCATTAAATACCAATATTTCAAATATCGATGATTTGCGTTGACTGAAAGAGTATCGGTTTATGAAAATGGGGGGGAAGTCCTACTGTTAAAGGGGGACCTGACATAAAAAGTTTGAGAACCACTGTGTGTGTGTGTGTGTGTGTGTGTGCGTGCACGCACCCTTGTTTTTATATCCCAATGGTGACCTAGTGTCCCATTAGGATAGAAAAACCAGAAACCACCTACCTTGTGGGGACATTTTATTGGTCCCCATGAGGAAAATGGTCTATTTTAGAGTTAGGACTTGGGTTTAGGGTTAAGTTTAGGCATGTAGTTATGAGGTGATCCTACAAGTATAGAGAAACTGTGTATGTGTGTGAGAGAGAGAGAGAGAGAGAGAGAGAGAGAGAGAGAGAGAGAGAGAGAGAAGTGGTGGCATGGAATGATAAACAGAATATATGATCTATGAAAAGACCAGAGATGGGACAGAGTGGCATCGTATTTGCTGCCTTGCCTGTCTAATGAACGCCGCTGGTACAATGTGTTCCTCTCTTTCTTTTTCCTTTGTGTCAAATGATCCATCTCTAGATCCCATCTGGTGCTATTGCACTATTTGAGTCCTTGGAATGCTGCTTATTTTTTCAGGGGCTTATCTAAAAATAAAAAAAACAAAAACAAATGGGGGGGGTGTCTTCCTGTTCTTTTCATAAAGCACGAAGTGTACAATGGATTATCGATCCCTCTCTCCCATAGCCTCTTCCTTGGGTCGCCCCATCCAAGTCTGCATTATTGGGTTGTTTTTTGTTTTGTTTTGGGTTTTTTTTGGGGGGGGGGGTTGTGGCTATATTGAAGGATAATTGCAGTTTTTTTTTTTTTTTACAACCTGGGTCTTATTTTTGTAGTTTTTCCATCATGCATATCGGTTATAATACAATTTTATTCATCAGCTTCATTGTGGAGATTTTGGATATTAGACCACCACTGGGCTCAGTTTTCCAAAAGTTGTCTTACAGGGCAACTGTAAGTGTTAGACACGTTTCAACAAGTCCAATTTAACCCAATTATCTAAACCGCATATGTGGAAGTGAAAAGTGCAAGTTATTAGTTGAAATGTCCAGTATCAATAATGGTCCGTCACACTGCTGAGCTATATGTGGTTCAGCTTGCAAGAATGACCAGGCTGGACTTACCCCACAGGCAGTAGTAACCATCAATAAACTAAGTGACCGGTGCAATTGGGAAGTCAAAGATAATGGGAAATCCTGTACATATTCTATCTGAGACACCAGAGGAGTTTCTTAGTTAAAAGGACAGGGATAAGGATTGTATTCTTGTGGCGTCACACCCCGGCGTAGAGGCGATGTGGAAATTCTCCAAAACAAAGCCAGTGATTAAAATGATATCATAATCCATATCCACTACAGCAAAAACTACAAAAATAAGACCCAAGTTCTAAAATACCAGCATTATCCTGTACCGTTTGAAACTGTATAGTTAATTATGTTTTTGTTTTTTTGTTTTTTTAATGTCATGCAAACTATCTTCTGCAAAGAAACCTAATCTGTTCTGCTCCACAGTGGGAAAATGAGCAGCTCCACAGTCTGGAGGAGAGGGGTCGCCTCCTTCTCTCCCTGCAGTTGTTGCCTCCAGTCAACAAACAAGACATGGAGGTGGAGGAGGGAGGAGGAGGAGGGGGAGGAGGAGAGGGGCGTCGCAGCGGCGGGCTTAGTGTCGGCGTGAGACGCTGTGCCCACCTGGCAGCCATGGATGTCAACGGCTTCTCCGACCCTTACGTTAAAATGTGAGTCCCCTTCATCTGTCTCCCAAAGGGTTATCCTGTTGTGGTTTTATTGTTTGGAAACAGATCAAATGGCATCAGACTCATGATATTTCATTTTCAGATGCTTTTCTCCTTTCAGTGGACCACCAAGCTACACTTTAATATACTCTGTGAAGCAAATGGTCACCTAAAACAACCGTTAATAAACTATGAACAGAGTTATGAAACGAGCCTCAAATTGTTGGAACCGCTAATGTTCTCTATGAAGTCTATGCACTGCAAACATGCCATGTCAAAACTGAGATAACATTCTGCATATTCAAGTGAGAAAATCCCCAAAACAAGCAAAATAATCTGCCAGTGGAGAAAATCCATCCATTGGTTATCCAAGCCAGTTATCCCAACCGGGGTTGCGGCATGCTGGAGCCTATCCCAGCAGTCATTGGGCAGCAGGTGGGGAGAGACCCTGGACAGGCCACCAGTCCATCACAGGGCCAATACACACACACATTTCTAAAGTATTACATTGAAAACAATACAACAGCACATTATGTGATGTTTCCATTCCAATATCCAAGCCGCTTATCCCAATCAGGGTCACGGGGATGTTGAAGACCAACCCAGCAGTCATTGGGCGACAGGCGGGGAGACGCCCTGGACAGGCCACCAGTCCATCACAGGGCCGACACATTCATACCTAGGGACAATTAAGTACGGCCGATTCACCTGACCTACATGTCTTTGGACTGTGGGATGAAACCGGAGCACCCGGAGGAAACCCACGCAGACACGGGGAGAACATGCAAACTCCACACAGAGGACAACCCGGGACGACCCCCAAGGTTGGACTACCCTGAGGCTCGAACCCAGGACCTTCTTGCTGAGTAAAATATTTCAACTATTGCTAAGATTTCCTCGAACAAGACAAAGTCACATGAAAGACCAGAAATGTTGAAACAAGCTGAATTGAACTTATTTTAAGATATTCCATCTAATCCAAATCATAATTTATGAAGTTTAATCATCCAATGCTTTGATAAAAGCCGTTAAAGCAGTTCATCACAAAAAAGTCCCAATTTTACATCTAAAAAAATTCTGTTTTTAAGATAAAAAAAAAGCTAAATTAGTGTCTTGGCAATTATTTAAGTCTACTCTGGCAATAAATGAGCAGCGAGACAGATCTCAAGTACTGTCAGACTTTAATAATGCTCGAGATCATGGCACACACGGATTCAACCTCATGAGTGCGCGCCCTCCCCTGACAGCACTCTCCCTTATACCTTACTCTTGCTACGCAGCAAAACTGCGGAGTCATGCTTACCGGAAACAAGTCTGAGTTATGCGGAATGCTACCCAGTACCTGTCTCTCTGCTGGGCTGTCATCCTAACTGATAACAGAGCTTCTACTCATTCATTCATTCATTCATTCATCATCAGCCGCTTTTCCGGGGTCGGGTCGCGGTGGCAGCAAGCTAAGTAGGGCACTCCAGATGTCCCTGTCATCAGCAACGCCCTCCGGCTCCTCCTGGGGGATCCCAGGCCAGATTGGACATGTAGTCCCCCCACGAGTTCTGGGTCTACCCCGGGGTCTCCTCCCAGTTGGCCGTGCCCGGTAAACCTCCAAAGGAGGGCACCCAGGAGGCATCCTAATCAGATGCCCGGACCATCTGTGAGCTTCAACTCACAAGAGCGTATTGTTCAAGGAAATCTATTGGGCAGTTGTTCTTCACCTTATCTTTCAGCTCATAACTCACCAAGTCCGTTTCTCCAATTACTGTGTACAGACTTTGCAGCACTCAGTGAGTTTCTCATACATTCATCTGCTATCAGCTAACAGTTAAATAGGCCTTTACTTGTTCACATGGAGGAGACACTTTATAACACTACCTTTGTTCTGTTACATTTGAACTTTAAGCATCTACCTAAGCAATACAGACTAAAGTTAAACATAGTATAGGTCAAACATGGTCAAAAATTAAAAGTAATTGGGCATCTGGGTAGCGTAGCGATCTATTCCATTGCATACCAACACGGGGATCGCTGGTTCGAACCCCCATGTTACCTCCGGCTTGGTCGGGTGTCCCTACAGACACAATTGGCCGTGTCTGCGGGTGAGAAGCTGAATGTCGGTATGTGTCCTGGTCGCTGCACTAGCGCCTCCTCTGATCGGTCAGGGTGCCTGTTCAGGGGGGAGGGAGAACTGGGGGGAATCGCGTGAGCCTCCCATACGCTACGTCCCCATGGCGAAACTCCTGTCAGGTGAAAAGAAGTGACTGGCGACTCCACATGTATCAGAGGAGACGTGGTAGTCTGCACCCCCCCCCCCTCCCAGATTGGCAGAGAGGGGGTGGAGCAGCGACCAGGACCTTCGGAAGAATGGGATAATTGGCAGGATACAATTGGGGAGAAAGAGAAAAGGGGGGGGGGTAATTGATCATATATGATTATATGGCAGACAAATTGCCTTCACATGTAGATAACAAGAAAAATATTCATTAGTAATTATAAATAATCTTACTGTCAATTCTTAATGGGTAAAACAATCAAGATATTTCTTTGTACTTTTAAGACTGTCAGACTGTCTTTTTCTGTAAGACAGACAAAAATAAGGTAGAAAAAAGCACCAAAGCTGAATTTTAAAGCTAGTTTTATAGTTTAGATCTTCATTTATACTACCTCAGAGTAATTTAGGATTACGGGTTAACTCTCAGTCATGCTTTGAAATTGACCCTAAAATAACTAAATGCATATCACGGTATCACAACTGCTTAGAGTTTTGTTCAGTCATAATTTCAGAAAATAGTAAGACATTAGAGCCAAACACCAGTGCAGTAATGACAGGGCAATCTTTAGGATGCCTCCGACAGGAAAAAGAAAAATAATTGTGGAACAAATACCAAATATATAAGAAATGGTAAACCCCAGTCTCAATCCAGAGCTGCTACTGTAGTCAACCCTGTTATCATCTCATAATCTGTACTGATGCAACAACTTTTCCACCACAAGAAAGTGTAAAGTATTTTGTAGTATGTTTTTTTTTTAGTTTAAAATGTCCTATAGTAATGAAAGCAATATGGGACTGTGTGGAATTTCTACCTGAGTGCTGACCTCTAACCAAAAAATTCAATAAATACAACAAATCAAAACAGACAAGCAAAGTAAAAAAAAAAAGAGAGAGATAGGAACCATCAAAATGAATGTGCCAATGCAAGCTTCACAACTAAATCATGGATTAATGAAAAAAGAAAGTATAAAGAAGTGGAAGAAGAAGAGAGCTGTGGATTGTGGAGGCAAATATTTAAATTCATTACCTTGAGGACCTTCTGTCCCATCTTAAATCAGGCATCATTGCACTTAAGCGCATACTGTAAACCGAACAGACCGAGTATTAAGGTGTCTGGCAGCAACAACCATGAATAAGCAGGTGGAGATAAATTTCTTAGTGATGACAGCACTGGTTTTGTATGTCTGGAGGATAAAATTAAGAGTTTAGCATTTTTGAACATGCATTTTAAGGTAAATAAGGGTGAGCAGGGATATGCTAATGCAGTGGTGGACAGTCAATGCCATTAGGGCCTTCTCCGCTGGTCTAAGATTTTAGATTTTGATCTAAAAAATTTTAAATGTTAGATGTGGAATACTACAAGTACCTAGGGGTGTATATAGACAATAAACTGGCCTGGGCTAAAAACACTGATGCCCTCTCCAAGAAAGGACAGAGCCGTCTCTACCTTTTGAGGAGGCTGAGGGCCTTCAAAATCTGCCACACAATGCTTAAGATGCGGTATGAATCTGCGGTGGCCAGTGTTGTCCTGTTTGCTGTTGTGTGTTGGGGCAGCAGGTTGAGGGTAGCAGATGCAAACAGGCTCAGTAAACGGATCCACAAAGCCGGTGACGTTGTGGGGGTGGAACTGGATTCTTTGGCGGCGGTTTCTGAGAGGAGGACACTGTTGAAGTTATGTGCCATCATGGACAATGTCTCCCACCCACTCCATGACATACTGGGTGGTCACAGGAGTACTTTTAGTAATAGACTCATTCTGCCCAAAGCACCACAGAGCGCCACAGAGCGCCACAGAGCTACCTGTGGCCATCAAACTTTATAACTCCTCCCTCAGACTGTCAGACACTCAGAGTTAATGGTCATTGGACTGGCCCTGTTGGGTTTTATTTGTGCTGCTTGTTTTGTGCTGCGGTAGTGCAGTATAGGTAGGGTGTTATGTGCACCATGCTTGTTGATATATTTTCTTCTTATTTCTATTTCTTATTTTATCTTTTATTTCAAATTGTTTCTGTTTTTCTTGTTTCTATTTTCTTATCTTGTATCTTGTTAGTTTCTATTTTATTATCTTGTTAGTTTTTAGTTATTAGAGCACGAGTGTCTGTAATAGAACTCAATTTCCCCTCGGGGATGAATAAAGTATTCTGATTCTGATTCAGATACTGATAATCTGTTTTTCATAGTTAAATTGAAGTGTGCCTGAAATGTGTGTGAGTTCAATGACATGTTTTTTTGTGGGACTGAGCAGGGATTTCCTATGTCATTTAAATGCATCACAGCTCCTTGGACCAGCACTAGTTTGTATTGCTAGCCTTTCGTTGAACCCAAAAGCTGCAAACTGATTACAACTTTGAGTGACCGTGTCATCAGCCAATCAGATTTTCATGTGTAGTGACAGAACACGCCAGGGCCCAGCGATGTATCAGTGCTAGCCCCGGTGTCGTCATCAACGTTGAGCTTGAGCCTTTGGCAGGTTGCGAGCGAACTAAGTGCAATTGACGAAGCACTGTTGATGAAGCAGTGGAGGTAGTCCATATGAAATTGCAGAACAACCCCACCCTTAGCAATAACACCACCCTTAACACTGACCTGGTGTGTCTGCTGTATCTTCAGTCCACGTACTTCACATACAGGGGGCAATACTACAGGCAGAAACATGGGTGTGCTATGGGTTCCCCAGTTTCACCAATAGTGGCTAACTTATACATGGAGGATGTGGAAAAGAGGGCTCTGATGTCCTATCCAGGGACACCACCTCGCCTTTGGTTCAGATTTGTGGACGACACCTGGGTTAAAATTAAATCTCAGGACGTACCACATTTCACCGACCACATTAACTCTGTGGACAACCACGTCAAGTTCACCAGGGAGGATGTGAAAAATTAGTCGCAGAAAGGTGAATCAGTTCATCTGGACACGTTTATTGAGAGAGAAATGTTCCATCACTCATCTAAGTGACCTCTTCAGTCCCAACTGAGTGCAGGTATCCCCACCCTTATAAACAATACAGTGGCATAATGACAAAAAATGATAGGTTTCATATGCAAATTGCCATGAGCATTAACTAGAGTTTCAATGGCAATGTGTACTATTCATGGAGGATTTGGGAATGGTTGCAATGTGTGAACTTGATGTGGTTGTCCACAGAGTTAATGTGGTCGGTGAAACGTGGTACATCCTGAGATTTAATTTTCACCCAGGTGTCATCCACAAATCTGAACCAATGGCTAGGTGGTGTCCCTGGATAAGACATAGGAGCCCTCTTTTCCACTTCCACTATATAAAAGCTGGCCACTATAGGTGAGACTGGGTAATCCATAGCACACCCATGCCTCAGCCTATAGTACTGCCCCCTGTATGTGAAGTACGTGGACTGAAGACACAGCAGACATGCCAGGTCAGTGTTAAGGGTGGTCCTATTGCTAAGGGTGGGGTCATTTTGTAATTTCATATGGGCTTCCTCCACTGCTTCATCAACAGGAACGCATGTAAAGAGAGACATAACATCATAAGAGACCTCTGTTTCATCCCCCTCCATAATGATGCCCCTCACCTTATCCACAAAATCCATAGTGTTCTGAATGTGATGTTCATTACTGCCTACCAACGGGTTAAGAATAGATGTAAGAACCTCAGCGATATTATAGGTCACTGAGTTAATTAAAGTTATTAAAAACTCCTATAAAGCAACCCTCCTCCCCCACATTGGAAACTCTGATCACCTAACTGTTCCGCTGACTCCGGCATACAGACCTTGGGTGAAACGAGAGAAACCGGTACTCAAGGAGGTCCGAATGTGGTCACAGGAGGCAATTACATCACTGCAGGACTGCTCTGAAAACACACCATAGGACATTTTTAAAGTGGCAGCAACATACAATAATGTAATTGACTTGCAGGAATACACTTAGTCTGTAATAGGCTATAGGCTATATCAACAAATTCGTATAGATGATGTGACAGTAGTCAAATCTATCAAGAAGCGGACCAACCAGAAACCCAGGTTGAATGGAGAGGCCCGTTCACTGCTGGGAACCCAAAATGCTGCATTCAGATCGGGAGACACTGCAGCATACCGACTGGCCAAGAGAAATCTGTCCCAGGGTATCAAGGAGGCAATGACGCTGTATGGACACAGGCTGAACAGCCATTTCTCTCATAATAAAGACACACGGTGCTTGTGGTAAGGTTTTCAAGCAATAACTGACTACAAGCCCCCAGCCCCACAGGCATGCCATAAAGATCCCTCCCTACCAGACAAACTAAATTACTTTTTTGCACGTTTTGAGGTAACCAACAACAGGCAGGCACAGAAACGTCCATCATCACCAAGTGGCCAGGTACTCCAGCTGTCTACAGCAAAGAAGGCCTTTGCCAGCATCAGCCCATGCAAAGCTGTGGGGCCAGACAACACACCTCGGCATGTTATGAAGGATTGCGCAGAACAACTGAAAGATGTTTTTGCAGACATCTTCAACACCTCGCTCAGTCAAGCAGTAGTGCCCAACTGCCTCAGAAGTGCCACCATCATTCCCCTGCCCAAAAAGTCAAACCCAGCCAGTATGAATGACTTCCGCCCTGTGGCCCTCACTCCCATAGTTATGAAGTGCTTTGAGCAGCTTGTCATGCAGCACATCAAGGCCTGCCTCACTGCAAACCTAGATCCCCTACAGTTTGCATATAGCACAACCGATCCACAGAAGACGCAATATCTACCACACTCCACCTCACTTTGTCACAGCTGGAAGAGCAGAACACCTATGCTAGGATCGATTTCAGCTCAGCATTTAACACCACCATACCACAACAACTGGTGGAGAAGCTGAGGTTGCTGGACATGGACACTGGTACCTGCAACTGGGTGCTGGACTTCCTGACGCTGAGGCAGCAGACGGTCAGGGTGGGCAGCAAAACATCAAATTCCATCTTAGTGAGCACAGGTTCACCCCAGGGCTGCGTCCTGAGCCCCATCTTATTCACCCTGCTAACCCATGACTGTACTACCAAATTTGACACCAACCACATCATCAAGTTTGCAGATGATACAACAGTAGTGGATCTCATCAGCAATAATGATGAATCTGCATACAGGATGGAGGTGGAGCAGCTAATGCCATGGTGCGAATCCCACAACCTCTCCCTGAATGTAAGCAAAACAAAAGAGATGGTGATTGACTTCAGGAGGGCCGGCAGGCACCATCATACGCCGCTGACCATCGATGGCACCACTGTGGAAAGGGTCAGTAACATCAAGTTCCTGGGAGTGCACTTGGCAGACGACCTGACCTCAATCATTAACACCTTGGACATCATTAAAAAGGCCAAACAGCGGCTCTATCCCCTGCTGAGACTTAATAGGGCAAGCTTCCCCATTCAAGCTCTCAGCAACCTTCTACAGGGGCACCATTGAAAGCCTTCTAACCTATGGTCTCACTTCCTGGTTCGGTAACTGCAAAGCGACTTAACAACACCAGCTGAACAGGATAGGGAAGACAGCTAGCAAGATCATTTGTGCCTTTCTCCCCTTCCTGTTGGAGATGTACCATCAATGCTGTGTTCACAGAGCCTCCAGCATCATTAAGTATCTCCACCATCCTTCTCACAACCTGTTTTCCCTCCTGCCATCTGGGAAGAGGTACAGAAGCATCTGTGCTAAATCCAGCAGAATGCTAAATAGCTTATACCCACAAGCCGTCAGGATGATAAACAAACGGTGCCCCCCCCAGTCATGCCCATCCACCTACCCTCTAACCCCCCCCATCAGTGCTGGTCACTCGTTGACAGACACCGGCTGTCAACATTTAAACTGAAATGGCACTTTAATGATCTGTGTTGCACTTGAATGGACTGTGTTGTTAATTTTGTGCATTTGTTGTTTTGTTCTCTCTGGTTTTATGTTTTTAGTGATATCATGTTTAGGGAATTTTTGGATGTGTATTTTTTATCTTCTCTGTTGCACTGCTGTGGGCTGAGAGAAACGGCATGTCGTTTTTATTTATGTGCGCAGGTACGTATTGAAAATGACAATAACCTAAATCTTGAATCTTGAATTGGCTCCAGCATCCCCGCGACCCTGAGAGCAGGATAAGCAGTTTGAATAATGGATGGACTATTATAGTATCTAAAACATCTTTTAATCTTTGAGCAAACAATAAGGCTAATATTTTATAATCATTATTGAGAAGCGTGATGGGGCGGCAATTATCCAACAATAACGGGTCTTTGTTAGGTTTTGGAATTAAAGTGATGATCCGCTAAGTCATGGTGGGTGGGAGAGCTCCTTTTTGTATGCTTTCTAAAAATAAAAAAAAACACTAATCAAAAAGGGGGATAATTGTTCAGCAAACATTTTGTAGAATTCGGCAGTAAAGCCATCATTTCGAGGTGATTTGTTGTTTTTCAGATCTCCTATCGCTTTTTCAACTTCCTTGACATCAGTTGTATAATCACATGAATTCCTATCATCTGTGGATAAGACTTTACATTGAGGGATTGAGTCAAGAAAAGCTGTGGCTGCTTCTTCAGAGTATTGAGACTTGTAGAGATTGCTGTAAAAATTGGTACAGAAAGAGGCAATTCATATAGAGTCATTAACTACTTTATTATCTATTAGTAACTGATCTATAGTGGAATTATCAAAATTTCTTTTTTCGAGTTTAAAGAAGTAAGAGGAAAAACGGACACACTCTTCACCTTGGCTGCACCTTGAGATCCTGTCTATGAATATCACAAACAGAATCGGAGACAAGGGACAACCTTTGCGGAGTCCAACACCCACTGAAAACATGTTTGACTTAATGCTGAGAATGTGGACACAGCTCTCACTTTGGTTATACAAGGACCAGATGGCTTGTAGCAACTGCCCAGGTACCCCATACTCCCGCAGTACCCCCCACAGAGTGCCCCGGGGTACACGGTCGTAAGACTTGTCGAAGTCCACAAAACACATGTAGACTGGCTAGTCAAACTCCCATGCCTCCCTCAGCTCTTCTGCAAGGGTAAAGAGTTGGTCCATTTTTCCATGGCCAGGACGGAATCTGCATTGTTCGTCCTCGATCCAAGATTCAACAGTTGGTCGGAGCCTCCTTTCCAGCACCCTAGAGTAGACTTTTCCAGGAAGGCTGAGCAGTGTGCTCCAATTAAACCAAGTATGCATAAATAGAGGAAATCAGGAAAGGGCGAATACCTTTTCATGGCACTGTATCAACCTGGCGACATTGGCCATAGTGTGCAGCAAATCATCCCAGGCAAAAAAGACGTCTATTTTTGTACTTCCAAAGTCATTCACGAAGAATGACTTTGTCCACGGTTTGAAAAACCTGTCTAAGACAACACTAAATCCAAGAACACACCACACAATGGGTGTGTGATGATAACCCAATTTGGCCTTGATGACTGATTAGCAGGTGACCGTGGATGGACGGCACACGTAATCTTGTAGCTTGCGGGTTTTTAAGGTTCAAATTTCTCAATCGAGCCTCAGACCAGTCAGAGGAGTCGCGATAACATCCAATGTGTGATTTTAACAGATCAAATCTCAACAAGTCTTAGCCTGCTTGAGTAGCAAGCGACGGAAACAACATTTAAGTGTGTGCACCACCAAGATTGCATGGAAAGACTTTGAATCTGAAAATTTCCATCATTGAATGTGATGTGCTTTTTCTTTTCACAGTCTGCCGCCATTATAAAAGATATGTAGTCTGTCCAAGGCTTAAGACAGGTAAAATCGTACAGTGTGGTGGGGGGGGGGGCATCAGATAAATTGCCCGCTTAATAACCCCAAAGACATGGTTGCTCTCACACACTCTCACATGGGCCAGGGGATTAATGACAGAAAAGACCTTATGTCTAATTCAAAACCCATTCATAAATTGGGGCATAGTTTAACACCCTGCTACTGTCTGAAGGCTTATTTTGGGGTATGGCAGAAAGACTTGTCACATCATATCAAGATTCAAGGAGCTTTATTTATCTCATGCACAGAGACAAAGTAAACATCCAGTGAAATGAAAGGGATACTCACTTACTGTGCAAGTATATCCAGTAAATCAGTAAATACATAAAAGAAAATAAATAGAAAAGAATAAAGTAAAATAAAAAATTGCTAGTACAAGATGAATATATATATATACTAATCTTAAAGATAGATAAAAACTATATATCTATGCAAATCTTCCATGTTTCCAGAATCTACCAATCTTCTTTCTTTTTCTTCTTCTTTCGGCTTGTTCCCCGTTTCTCAGGGGTCGCCGCAGTAGATTTTTTGCCCTCCATAGCATTCTGTCTGACACATCCCTCTCCTGCAGCCCAACCCTCCTCATGTCCTTCTCTATCTGGTCTCTCTATCTTTTCCTTGGTCTTCCTCTTTTTCTTCTGCCAGGTATTTCCAGGTCCAATTTCTTCTTTCCAGAATCTACCAGTAGTTACAGTTAAAGTGACCTGGTGTGCACATGAAAGTGACACTGACAGAAACAGTGTGTGCAGTATTGTTAGAGTTTTCCATGTGTGTGTTGAGAATCCGGATGGCCTGAGGATAGAAACGCCTCTTCAGTCTTAGGTTTTGGCCATGTCATTGTGTGTTCCATGTGTGCGCCATTTGGTGTGTTATCGGAAACGGTTGTGAATTGGCTTGTTGATGGCAGCAAAGTTTGTTTTTGTCATCTTTTTTCCAACCATGATGGACAAAGGCTAAGAGAGAGGTATCCATCAGTAAAACTTGGTGCTGCTCCGCTGGGGGGTAGGGCTTTGTCAAAATATGGGGGTGGGGGGCTTGGCAGCTTCTTTACGATATCTTTTTTGTGGCCCTGGAGGGACACATGCTGTGGAGGAGAGAATATGATCTGAGATGGAGGAGGAACCAGAAGGCGACTGACAGCCATGTGGTTGAACAAACCAGCAGATGAGCCAATATCGTGCAACAACTTGTGTCAGGGTCCGAAATATCAGCTAGCTAGCTTAGTGGTGGCAAACACTGCATGCAGATACTGCAGCCAGCTCACGTGGGAGTCAAGACGAGGTTTCAAGATGAGCGCGTCAGTCCTGGAAAGATGAGAGCACCAACAGACCAAGTAATCTTCAACAATAGCCCATTGTTTCCTAATTTCCTGCCTGTCGCCTTTGACACTCCAAAAAAAACATGTCAACAAACAGCCGTTGAGCTGGCAAGCTGTCGATAGATAAGAAAGAATGGGAGGACTGAGATGAAATGTGGCCCGAGACATCTTTTTTTCTGGCCATTAGCTGGAGAGCTGGATAATGAGGGAGGATTCAGCTAAATTAAAAACGAGCATGTGTGTCAGTTCCAGCAATGCCCCCCCCCTCTTGTTATTTTCCTTGTGTCATCAGTTGAAATAACAGGTCAAAACCAATTATTTTTCCATTGGTAAAGTGGCACCAAAAGAGACCCCCACCCACCCACCCACGCACGCACACGCACACACACACACACACACACACACACACACACACACACACACACACACACACACACACACACACACACACACACACACACTGTGTGTGTGTGTGTGTATGTATGTGTGTTGTGTGGCTGCATTAGCAATTGCCAGCGAATGAATGCCTGATGATATGATAGCATTACTCAGGACTAACAATAAGAATGATTTATTAGAAATGATTCATTTATAGACATGTCTCATTTAACTGCAGTAAAAGACTAAAAGGTGAACAGACCATAACATCTCAAAAACTGGTAAATGCACATTAGCCAACACAAATTCCAAGCTTTTCAGACGTCATTACTCTTTTTATGGGCCTTTTGTCCACTCCTTCCGCGGAGTATAATTTTGTAGATTATTAAAATGGCTTCCACTTCATCACCTTCAGACGTAAGTGAAAGTATTGACTTTGATAACAGTGTGCTGAAATGCATGCATGCGGCAGGACATAAGCACATATACTTTTGCAGTTATGCAGCAGGGGAGCCCGGTACTGGTGACTCGTGTGCATGACAACATACACTGCCGTGTCACACATGGCACATTATTTTGTCTTGGCTGGAAATGGGAAAGTGTCTGGAACAGCTTTGAGAGGAGACACTGAAACCCTCAGCTCAAAAACAAGACTAATGACATTCTGTTGGGTGAAGAGCCTCCTTTGTGCCTGGTTTAAATTTGGTCCCTGCCTGTCTGCTCACCGGTAGCAGACACATCAGACACATTGCTGTGTGTGTGTGTGTGTGTGTGTGTGTGTGTGTGTGTGTGTGTGTGTGTGTGTGTGTGTGTGTGTGTGTGTGTGTGTGTGTGTGTGTGTGTGTGTGTGTGTGTGTGTGTGTGTGCGTACGTGCACTCTGGGACATGAATCCAAAATGTGCTAAATAGCCAATCTCTGAAAACTAGTGTGCATGCCTCTGAGAGATAAGGTCTGCTGTGTCAGGATCAATACGACTGTTACTTACAGTTTAAATCAGGGGTGTCAGACTCACATTAGGTAGTGGGCCGGATTTGTTCAAATGAGATCTCATGGGGGCCAGATTTTTTTTTTTTTTTGCTTATATTAATTTGACTCAGCACATGGATGGATATTTAGGCTACTTGCAGATTTATTATTTTAAATCATTCAAGAAGGCCTGCAGATACCGATCGGTGAGAAATTGCATTGTTGGCACATGAAAATAACACACAATATAAAATAACATAAAGCAGAAGAAAGCATGTTTCCTATTCATACAGCTAGTAACATCCATCCATCCATGCATTATCTGAACCGCTTATCCTGCTCTCAGGGTCACGGGGATGCTGCAGCCTATCCCAGCAGTCACTGGGTGGCAGGCAGGGGGACACCCTGGACAGGCCGCCAGGCCATCACAGGGCCCACACACACACACACACACACACATCCATACCTAGGGACAAATTTTTAGTATGGGAGATTCACCTGACTTACATGTCTTTGGGCTGTTTTCCCCCGGAGGAAACCCACGCAGACATGGGGGGAACATGCACACTCCACACAGAGGAGGACCCCGCAAGGTTGGACTACCCCGGGGCTCGAACCCAGGACCTTCTTGCTGTGAGGCGACTGCGCTAACCACTGCGCCACCATACCCAACTATTAACAATAATTACATACTGTGTTTGAATATGTGTGATTCATTAATCATGCATTTGAAAGAATGCAGGTTATAGCTACAAAAACACCCAATGTCTGTCCAGGATAGCTGTACCAGTCAATGAGAAATTGCACGTTGGCACATGAAAACATTACAATGTGAAATTGCAAAAAGTAGAAGAGACAAGTGTAACAAATAGCCTATTGTAAATCCCACAGAAAGCATTTCGCACAACTATTAACAACAATAATTACATATTGTGTTTGAAGATCTGAGTAATTCATTCATTATACATTTGTCCAGAATAGCTGGTTCAGACAACGCGGTTAATCCAGCTGAACCGTGGTCAATACATTTAGAACCCAGTGCGCTGTGGAAGGGATGGGAAACAGGAAGACCCGGGGGGGGGGGTGCAGGGGGTCTGTCAAGGGGCTCAGTGGCCTGCAGTACAAGTGCAGTTGAGTGTGGAAAAGGAAGAGGCTAGTTACATTTCCACTTCAAGTTGAAACATTTTCGTCATGTGTATTTAAAATGCAATGAAATTCTTGGGCTCTGGCTCTCTCTGCCTCAACACAAAGAACACAAGGACGCACCACCCCCTCCACCCCCCCACCCCCAAAAAACAACCCATAGGCTAAGTACACAGTGAATTCAGACATCATATACACGATATACAGTACATGAAAACTCAACAATGTAAGGTGCATATGGGTGCCAGTCGACATGGGGGACAGTTTCTGAGCAGTTGCGATTTTCATTTTGTCATTCAGATAGATGTCCGTGTGTCAGCCGATTATGCAGTTTGAACTTGTTAACGTTCATCACCGAGAAAGCCTGCTCACGTAGTTTTGTTGTCCCAAACACACAGAGTATATTTGATGCAAAGGCGGTCATCTTTGTGTAATTTGGTGTCAGGCCGACAGAAGGATTCAAATCCAACAGGTGTGAATTTATCCTTCAACGGTGCGCTACACTGCAATTTGATCAGCTTCATTTGTGATGTAATGCGGTTGTCAGCGCAGTTTTTCCTACTTCCTATGGACGGAGATAACAGCTCATCTCAACTCAAAATTTTATTGCAGACTCGGGGTCCATAACAGACAAAGACAAGGTGGAAAACAAGAAAAGAAAGAATAAAGCCATAAAAGATAAAAAAAACCAGAGGTAAAAGATAAACCCTAGACAATACATAAAGTAAACACAATAAAATAACATAAAAGCAACAAATCAGTGTGTTATAAGAAGGCAGCCACACCGATGGTCCCACTGCCGGGATTGGTAGCGCGTGGCACTGCATCTTATATTAGTTACACTCTTGATGATTACATTATCGGAGCCGTTGAGCCGGAAAACAAATTTATACGTGAGATTTCTTAGAAGAGCCTGAAAGGTACTGATTCTTGCAGCCACAAACATTTCACTTGCACTACACCATCTGGGTCTATTTAGGAGTATTCTCCATCCATCCATCCATTATCCAAACCGCTTATCCTACTCTCAGGGTCGCGAGGATACTGGAGCCTATCCCAGCAGTCGTTGGGTGGCAGGCGGGGAGACACCCTGGACAGGCCACCAGGCCATCACAGTAGTATTATTCTCACTCATTCTCACTCTTATTCAGTAGTAGTATTCTCATAGCATCATTATAAGCTACTCGAAGCCTCTGTAAGCTTGCTTTTTTGTAGTTTGACCGCAGGTGTGCAGTATAATGTGGTGTACAATATCGAGGTAGAGCGGGTTGTCTAGTAATCGGAAGGTCGCTGGTTTGATCCCCAGCTCCTCCAAAGAGCGTGTTGACGTGTCATTGAGCAAGACACTGAACCCCTAACTGCTCCTGATAAGCAGGTTGGCACCTTGCATGGCAACCTCCGCCATCAGTGTGTGAATGTGAGGCATCCATTGAAAAGCGCTTTGAATGGTTGGTAGACTAGAAAAAGCGATACTATATAAAGGCAGTCCATTCACCATTCACAATATGCTCTGAACAGAGCACATCTTCACACTAACTGAACAAACACATACCAAACTTGCGTGACAGAGTGTTTGCGTGTGCATACATCATGCGGCACTTCCTATAAATATCATCATCATCTGTCATTTGTTCAGTAATATAATGTCCAAGATATTTCACCTTATTACATACCACAAGATTATTATCAGACAATTTAAAGTCAGGAAATTTTAGATGATTGACCTCTTTGGTTCTGCAGATCATAACAACACTCTTACTAGCATCATATTTGATATCATGATCCACGCCATACACAGAACATATATCAAGCAGCTGCTGGAGCCCAGCACTACAGGGACTAAGAATGACAAGGTCATCTGCATACATAATATGGTTCACCAAGGTATTACTAGTCATGCACCCAGTGTTACAGGCTTTCAGCTGCTTGGACAGATCATCAATATATAAATTGTGGAGAACTGGGACAGAATTCCCCCTTGTCTGATACCATTGCTAACCCCAAATGGGGCTGAAACACTATTACCCCATTTCACTTGCGTAGTCTGGTGGGCATACCAATAAGCCAGGATTCTCACAATGTATTTAGGCTCCCCTCTTTGACTCAATTTAACAAACAACTTTCTATGATTAACACGATCAAAAGCTTTAGAAGCATCAATAAAACACATACGATCCGATGAGTTTTGGCCTCTATATTTGTTAATAATTTCCTTTAAGGCCTATATACATAAGTCAGTGCCATGTTTAGCTTTAAAACCAAACTGGTTATCTGTGGAGTTGATAAATTCATGTACTCTATCCAGCAGTATTCTTTCTAGGACTTTTGACAGGATGCTGGCTAGAGCTATAGGCCTGTAGTTATCTAGGCTGCATACTTCACCAGCTTTGTCCTTAATGACTGGCACTAACAGTACAGACAACACTGAGTCTGGTAACAAGCCATGGATCATAAAGCCAGTAAAACAGATAGCAAGGAGAGAAGCTCTCCTCGGACTGGCATATTTAAGGTGTTCAGCAGTAATATGATGTAAGCCACTTGCCTTGTTGACAGACAGCTTGTTTATAGCTTGGTACACCTCGTGTGACATGATGACCATTGAATCATCACTCTCAATATTGCCCACCTTATACAGATCACTGTGGACACAATTGAATAAGGTACTATAATGCTGTCGTCATAACTCAGCAATATTGTGTGTACCGGAGATACCACCAACAGTGCATGGTAGAGATGTTTTACAGTTGTTGAGAACTCTCACTGCTTTCCAAAAATTAGCAAACTTGTTTCCTAGCAGCTTCTTAGCCATGGACGCTGCCCTCATGGCTTGCTCGTTTTTTACAAATGGCGCGAATGGCATACTTGTATCTTGCATTAATGAATTTCTTGTGTTCAATCTCAGATAGTTTGTAGTGCTAGGTTTAATTAATGTATCATATCATAGAAACACCCTGCTTTACTTATTACACATAGTTGATAATAAGTGGATGCAAATATTTTTATTTTGTGTTTTTTCTTTTTTCCTCTCTACCCAAAACATCTCGATCTCGGGGGCCAGAGGAAACCTGCCAGCGGGCCATATCTTGGACATCTCTGGTCTAAATGATGTTTCTTGTTTCAGTTTGATTGAAAATTTACTACAGCGGATACCAACCATCACAGGAATTCACAAACGATTGGCCACTGATGTCTGCCACACTGAGGGCTGACTGCCATCATCAGTTTCTTACTTTTGCTTTTGAAAACCTGATGATCGGATCGGATGATCGGATGATCCGCTGTGGCGACCCCTAACGGGAGCAGCCGAAAGTAGTAGTAGCTTTTGAAAACCTGATCTGAAAAAATGTTTTGTTTGGGGGGTTTTTTGCAAATAAGGTAGAAAGTATATCCCACTGAAAATGAATTCGCCTACCTGCTGAATCATACTTGTCGATACATAAATTTCTCCATTTGTGCACAATAATGTGGAGAGCTCGGTTAGAAAAAGAAAAAAGTGATGCTGTTATTGGATCTAAAAGACATATGAACTCTTATCTGTGTCGGTTCTCCTGATTCCTGCAAGTTCCGGATCAATGTTTGATATGATCCCCAGGGCCATCGTCTCATCCATCCAATCAGATTCATGCTAAAAATACATTTAGTGTCAGCATTAAAGTTAACATTTTCTCCTTTTAAAATCAGATTGTGAGTGCCATGACGACTCTTGGAGCACGGGCACACCAAATTCTCTCTCCCGGTCACTTTTCCACTGTTTTTATGACGTCAGAGTTAAGCAAAATGACGGACCAGATAACAACTAGTAAGTGACTGTGGACTCCAAATAGGCGAATAAGTAGGCCCACGTCTCATAGTACACACAGTTTGGTCTTTTCTACAAAGCTCTATTAGCGTTCTATGGTGTCTAAGAGGAATTGTGACACCATATCCCACTGGGCAAAGGACAAAAGGAGTGATGCAGCCTGATGTAATACCCTTTCTCCAACTTTCTATTCTTAAACTATCTTTCTAATCTTATTAAGATAAGGAATTGACAGAGTCATCCCGGCATGAGGGGAATCCGAATCCAAATTGGGATTATAACTCCTTCCAGAAGAAACCAACAGCAGTAGCGAATAGATCCGAAAACATCTCTCATTTGCAGACATCAGGAGGTGTTCTACTAACTGTGGATGTATGAAAAGCCACGCTGTTAAGAGAAAATGGGAAACGCTGCTTTAAACTACAGTCTTTAACCTCTTGCTCACCTTCCACATTTTCCGCTTTCACTCTCAGATACCTGAAACCCGACATAGAGAAGAAGTCCAAGCACAAAACGGCGGTGATTAAAAAGACCCTCAACCCTGAATTCAATGAGGTATAACCCCCGTCCTCCCACCACCTCCCCCAACACACCACCACCAACCTCGACCCAGCCCACCCCCCACCCCCGCCCTTCACCTTCAAAGCTTTTGCAGCGTCGCCATTCATCCTCTCTCACGGAGATATTAATGAGATGCCTGCTTCAATAACTCACATTCTCTCATTCTCTCTCCTGAAAATCTGCTCATTTTTTATCTTCGGTGTTTTCATCTATCGCTCGCTCTTTTTTTATCTTTTCTTTCGCTTTTGACACAGACCCATGGGAATAATATATGTTTTCTTGTTTTTTTTAATACATCATCTGTGTGTTTTTATATATATATTATATACTATATATTTGCATATATAAGCATACACACATATGCCATACTCATTTTGTATACATAATAGAACAGGAAGATGTTCAGTAAGTGCTTGGGTGCCATGGAAACTGAGTTGGTGCAGACCCCAAAAAAACATCAGCTGAATCAGATAAACCACACTACAGCTTCCTGTCTAATGCTGGCGTATCACAGATGTTTTATAATGTGTGTGGAGGAAACAGTCAAATTAAAATCGCCTCCGTTTACCGCAGGAGTTTTTCTACGAGATCTCCACGTCAGAGTTGGCCCATAAAACACTGGAGATAACAGTGTGGGACTACGACTTGGGACGCTCCAATGACTTCATAGGTGAGACTGCTGACCGGCAAAATCCCCCCCCCCCCACACACACACACACACACACTCATACACTGATGGTGATGTAAACCATGCAAGGTAACAACCAGCTCATCGGGAGCAGTTAGGGGTTAAGTGTCAGGGATACCAACATTTTTGTAAGGACGAGCTGAGGATCGAACCAGCAACCCTCCAGTTATCAGACCTCTTAGCCACTGCTGCAGTACAGACCAATTTTATAGTGTATGGACACACGGAGCTAGCTGGCTGACAGAGACATCTTACTTGATTTAACTGATTATAAATGTTATTATGCCAATGTGAATACCTAATATCTTTTCTCCTAGTTCAGGTCACTGGTCCAGACAAATCAGTTTAATGAAAAGATTGTGTTTTTGATCAGCGATCCAGTGTCATGTATTGTTTTTCCAGCAATTTCTACATTGTTCATCTATGTTTTCCATTATGTGAGCATTATACACTTGACTCATACATGCATGAATGAATTTAAGAATGAATGGATGGACTGAATGAATTAAACAATACATGTGACGTTAGACGCAAACGTTTTTAGGGGGCGTCAGGGTAGCATAGTGGTCTATTCTGTTGCTTACCAACATGAGGATCACCAGTTTGAATCCCCGTGTTACCTCCGGCTTAGTCGGGCGTCCCTACAGACACAATTGGCCGTGTCGACGGGTGGGAACCCAGATGTGAGTATGTGTACTTGTCACTGCACTAGCGCCTCCTCAGGTCGGTCGGGGCGCCTGTTTGCGGGGGGGATAGCGTGATCCTCCCATGCGCTACGTCCCCCTGGTGAAACTCCTCACTGTCAGGTGAAAAGAAGCGGCCTGCAGCCCTCCCCAGATCAGCTGAGAGGGTGGAGCAGCGACCGGGACGGCTTGGAAGAGTGGGGTAATTGGCGGGATACAACTGGGGAGAAAAAGGGAGAAACCCCCCCCCAAAAAAAGATGCAAAACTTTTTGATGCCCTTTAATGCTTCAGCAATTAAATGAGCCTTAATGGTCCTGGTTTACACCGTTTGTGTGTTTGTGTGTTGTCTCAGGCGGCGTGTGTTTAGGCTGTCACTCCCAGGGGGACGCTCTCCGCCACTGGATGGAGTGCCTCAAAAACAAAGGGCAGAAGGTTGAGCGATGGCACGTACTGACCAACGAGCTCCCGAGAACCTCAAGCCACGACTAAGTGCGAGCATTTCGACCTGCTCGTCGTTGGAGGGCAGGCGACAGCGCTCAACACAAATTGCATGTTTATAGAGATGCTTTGGGATGGTTTCATGTAACTTACTCACGGGAATCAATGAAAATCAACTATGAGTAAAAAAGTTATATGTTCGTGCCACCGTGGAGGCTGAAGAACAGAATGTGCAAAAACATGCATATAACAGGCAAAAACATGGTGGCGTGCCTTCGTGAGTCGTGTTTTAATCCAGACAGGGATTTTTTTTCTTTTTTGCCACAAAGCCTTGAAGCATGTTGCGTGAAAGGTTTTGTTAAAAAATTAAAAAAAGGAGTTAAAAAAAAAATACACGGTTTCGAGCATGCTTTTAACAAAAGGTTTGCTTGTTTGCATTTACAGCTCAACATTGTACCTCCAAGTTCAGCACATGGTAACGTTCAGAGGTCCTTTTTGGTCTCCTTTCTCTTCCACTTTAATAATCCAGGTCCTTAACGTCATCCTATCCAACACACACAGGTGAATTTCTATTGCACTCCTGTTAAGGTAATCTGTCGTTTCAGCCGATCGACTGCATCCCGTTCGTGACCATCAATTGATGATGATATATTGAATACAAGTGGTTCTTCCTTGTTGTTGCATGAGGAAATATGTTGATATACTAATTTATATTGATATGCAGTGCCATTATCTCCCTGCCTGTTTTCTATTTGAAGTTGTGCAAGGGTATTCTTCAAGCCAGTCTTGGTAATTCGCTGAGGTATGGTCCATGTTCAGTTTCTTCACAGTATTGTGGTTCATCCTTTATGCACGACCGAATGTACGAATGTGGCTTTCTTTCTATACGATCTCGCTAAATTGTTGTTTACACTGATCTTGTGCTTTTAAGGGGTGTCGCTCTTACATTTCTATGAAGTGTTTTATGTACGATAATAAATTTGGAATGCAATACTGTATACCACTACTGCACCGTCTGGTTATTTATTGGCGGGGTCGTTGCCAGCGTCTTTAGGGTGATCCATCCACCCAGCGCTTATTCAAACCGCTTATCCTGCTCAGGGTCACGGGGATGCTGGAGCCTATCCTAGCAGTCATTAGGCAGCAGGTGGGGTGACACCCTGGGCAGGCCACCAGTCCATCACGAGGCCAACACACACACACACACACACAAGGACAATTTACCACGGCCGATTCACCTAACCTGCATATCTTTGGCCTGTTGGAGGAAACCAGAGCACCCCGAGGAAACCCATGCACACACAAGGACAACATGCAAACGCCACACAGAGGACGACCCGGGATGACCCCCAAGGTTGGACTACCCCGGGCCTCGAACCCAGGACCTTCTCGCTGTGAGGCGACCGCGCTAACCACTGCACCGCCCCCAAATGTTAGCATTTACAAGCAAATCCCTTCTAAAGGACAGAACTGTTAAGTGCTCATGACTTATGAGCATATTTTGAATACTGCAGGGAAATAAGTAGGCTATTCCATTGCTGTTGTGGAGTTAGAAAACAACGAGACAGGAGACGTGAGAGTAGACGTAGTCGAGGTAGTTTACTAACTCCAACTTTGCATGTCATACGTTCAACAACGACACTGAACTGTGTACCGGAAGCGGAAGTGCATTATCTGACCCCTCACCTCTTCCCTTAAAGGTACACTGCCCTCTTAGGTGAATGTCTCTAGTTATATAGATGTGGGTCACCACACTGTACAGTTTATGAAGGGCTAGTGTCATCAATGCTGTTTTTCTAAACAGCAGAAAAACATGCATAACAGACTTTAGGGTCATTCTGGATTGAAAAACAACCTGCAGCAAATATCGCGCAATTAATTATCTTATTTCCTTAATTTCCAAAAATTTCATCAATTTTTTTTTTACTGCAGAATAAAATTTAACTTGCACTTCAAACATAAAATTGTAAATCGTTGATTGATTGACTGAATGAATTTAAACAACACTTCTTGGTTATTGTTAGGATGGGTATCATTAGGTGTGACTGCCTCACATTACCAGTGAAGTTTTAGTGCGGCGTCTTCCTTTAATTTTGGTTCCTACCTTTAATGTCCGAGAAGCGGAACTAATATGCTGCGTCAGCGTTCCTCACGCAATTGATTGATACACCTTTATTAAAGGCGCCAGGAAGCAGCAAAAAAAATAGCTTAAAGAAAGAGACATAAGAGTTTAAATATTAGGCATATTGTGTGTGCAGTGTGTAGAAGCCTAAAGGAAGAAGGACAACCACAAACCAGAATGAAGGAAGACGATTTTAGCCCCTGTAGCAACAAGCAGCCTACGAGGTATGTTTGAGTCAAGCTACTTTCTCCGGTTACTATGCAATAATGCTACGTATGTGCTAGCTAGCTAACATGCTACCTGTTGCATAGCTATAGGAAATTAAGAATTGTGAAAATAGTCCTGAATGCACAGTTGCAGATGCAGACCGGGCATGTAAAATTGGTGTTGGGGGAGCATGCCTCTTTGCACGCTTTGCTACATTGTGTTGTACGCTGGTTTTCCATATACTTCACTCCCTGTGAGACGTGAGAGTGCCAGATGGTGTGGCAGGAGGCAAGTTCCTCCAAAGAAGAGGGGTTGATCTGGCATCTGAAAAGATGCCAGATCAACCCCTCCCCCCTGAACAGGCACCCCAACTGACCAGAGGAAGCGCTAGTGCAGCGACCAGGACACACCCGGCTTCTCACCTGCAGACACGGCCAATTGTGTCTGTAGGGACGCCCAATCAAGCCGGAGATAACATGGGGATTTGAACTGGCCATCCCTGTGTTGGTAGGTAGCGGAATAGACCGCTACACTACCCGGATGCCCCCAGTGTGAGATCTTTAAATGACAGAAACAATGGCTATAGATTTTGAAAAAAAAGTTTAGTTTTCTGATTAAATTACATACAATTATGAGTTTTTGTGGAAGAATTATTAAGTTGGCATCATTGCAGCAACATGATTGTGACTACTCAGTTTTAAGATATATGAGGGCTTCACTGATACAAAGTACCAGATACCCTCATCAGTATAAGTGTACCACTAGTGCCACTTTCAGTTTTGTTTCTTCACTCTGTTTTTTTTCTTTCGTTTAATCATTTTAACCTGTAAGCATGCGTGGAACAATTAAAAAGCATCCTATACATAATCACACTTAACGAGGACAAACAAAACAACTATAACTGTAATAATGATAGTGTACACAGTAGTAATTATTTTGTAACTATATTTAAAAAAACAGATTTGGCTGTTTTAGTTTTTCATTTTTTTAAATTTTTTTTGGTCAAATTTGATTTTTTCCCCCCATCTCCCAAAGGAGACAATGAGAATCTAAGAACATTTTTATTGCTCAGTTACTAGAGACTATCAGCACAAATTATATTGTAAATTGAATTTACAACAAGGTACGCATCCTAAACCCCCAGGTTTTAAAGTTATACCAAGATGTAAATTTCCTTAGGGAGGGAATACAAGGCAAATGCTAATAAGAGAGCGTTATTCTGAATTTTTCACATGCAGAGGAAAGTGCTCACACCATGAGGTTATGAGGACATGTTAACACTGTCCATCATCTCTGAAGCCTTTAAGGTCACCAGTCTCATTCTGAGGCAGGAATGGCTCTAATCGATACTGCACATAGAAAAAAATCAATAGCGTCCCTCGTATCAACTGAGAGAGTCGACCAATAGCGTGGCCTTACTACAATATGCTGGTTTCCACTCCACCCAAATGCTATGTCATGCGCCAGCTTCAGCTGGAGAGAGAGAAACTAATGAGTGAAATAGGCCGAAATGTATATAGTGCTTGTTGGGAATTTAACGCTGTTTGTACGCCATCACACATATTTCTCCAGCTTGGCTTCAGAAGACACAGGTGTACAAAGATGCAGCAACAACATCATCCTCAGCAACACAGGGGGAGGTAAATTATGCATGAAGATGCATAGGAATGCTGATCATCTCTGTCGCTGCCACTGAGAAACACCTTTGACAAAAAAAAAGTATCAAAGTAGATTGAATTGCTTCTGAAGGCAAAAACAAATTCAAGCATTGTTTAAAGGAGCATTCAAAGCATTGGTATCCACCTGGTCTTGCTAGACAAACCCTGCTGTAAGGATAGGGTCCGGTTGAACCCACAACCAAAGTAGGATAATGAGAGAAACAGGCAATTTTTTTCTGTTTTGAAAAAAATCAATCCCCATTATGATGGACAGCACTTCAGGTGACTCCAAAATAGCGTCAAATTATTTATGTGGAGCCTGAACTCATAGGTAAAATGTTGATGATTTGGGAAGTGAGCAATGGAGAAGTCTCCCGTCAAAGCGGCACCAAAAGAAATCTCATTTGTCGACTTTGTGGTTGTCTTTGTAAAGAAAAGAGAAAAAGGCAAACCTATTCTGTGGTCCCGTAAAACAGCAATATCCTTTAGATTTAGCAGAGCTAACCGGAACCATTGGGGCTAGCAAGTTGGTATCCTGTATCCTGTGAGACCATTCATCTACATTCCTGACATCATCTTCATTCTCCAGTCTCTTAAAATTAAACGATTGCATTTCTACAATGCTTTTCTAGTCCAAGGACCCAAGGTGCTTTACATAAAACATACTATATGTAAGCCATGTCATAGTAGGGTAACTTAATAGTATGGAGTTGTCTGCATGCCCATGTGTGAGTATAACAGGAATCGGGAATCAGGAACACTATTTGTTGTTTCATTTCATGCGAAATACTGTTTCCCCCAGCTCACAGCAGTGCGACACTAAGACAAAAACACATATCCAATAACTACAAGAACACACATACCCAAACTAACACATATATCCAAACATAACACACAAAAAAATCACTGTCCAAGGGAACAAACACCAGCCAGGATGGCCGTTGGAGCATGGGCTAGCAGTTAGCTTAGCCTGTCCCGCTTCTGCGTCCTGTCAGATCACCCTCGGTGTTTCCTATTCGGGCGCAACTTCGGGCAGGGCCATGGTCCTTGGGCCCACCGGACGCAGCAGACCAGGCTCCCTCAGCCGATCCAACGCCAGCTCTCCATTTCATTCTGTTCCGTTCTTCTGAAAGTATACACAGTGGACGGTTAAAGCACTTGGAATTTATGTCTTTATTCACATAAACAGACTGCACGTTACATTCAGCTCTAGCCAGTTTACTCTTGTAGTGTGTCACACTCAAATTGGTCCCCGGAACAACAAACTAGGACCACTACGGATCAATACGGCAGCATACTGCTGCCACACCAGAAAAAGCAAAAAAAAAAAAACATCAGTATATGATACTGATCATTAATTCTTTTTCTGGTGTGGCAGCAATACGCTGCCGCACAATCACAGCATTGTAAGATGGCGACAGATGTACTTTTAGCCCCGCCCCCCAGTTTAGGGACGGTTGTTCCCTCTTAACATAGATGGCCTCTTTGACTCCCCGTTCAAACCATCGTTCCTCCCTATCAAGGATGTACACATCCTCATCCCTGAAAGAGTGGCCACTGGCCTGTAGATGGATGTGGAGTCCTGGCCTGATGCGTTAGCTCTCCTGTGTTGTGCCACTCTTTTGGCTAGCGTCTGTTTAGTTTCCCCAATGTGCAAGTCATTGCAATCCTCCTGGCACTTAACAGTGTACATTATATTGCTCTGTTTGTGCCGGGGGACCCGATCCTTGGGGTGGACCAACTTCCGGCGCAGCATGTTTTGGGGTTTGAAAGCAACCGAGATGCGGTGTTTTGAAAATACGACACTCCCGCCACATACGGCATCACCACTCGTTTATGCTTAGGCAGCTGTTGTCCTTCTCCTGTCTTCGATTGGCTGGTGCACTGGTTGGGCATCTTCCTGGCTTTGACAAATGCCCAGTTAGGATAACCACACTTAACCAGGGCCTGTTTAATGTGGGATTTCTCCCCTTCCCCGGCCACTGTGTTGACGGGGACGTTGGCAGCTCGGTGGTACAGCGTCCTGATGACTCCTAGTTATGTGCTCCAGCGGAAGATGAGAGTCAACCTTAAGTACTGATCAGTACGTGTTGGTTTACGGTAAACATCAACAATCAAATGTCCCCCATCACCAACTGCAATTTCACAGTCTAAGAAGGCTAACCTGTCATTTTTCACATCCTCCCTGGTGAACTTGATGTGGTTGTCCACGGAGTTAATGTGGTCGGTGAAATGTGGTACATCCTAAAATTTAATTTTAATCCAGGTGTCGTCTACAAATCTGAACCAATGGCTAGGTGGTGTCCCTGGATAGGACATCAGAGCACTATTTTCCACTTCTTCCATATATAAGTTGGCCACTACAGGTGAGACTGGGGAACCCATAGCACACCCATGCCTCTGCATATAGTACTGTCCCCAGTATGTGAATTACGTGGACTGAAAACACAGTTTCAGGAGCAGACACACTTGGTCAGTGTTAAGGGTGGTCCTATTGCTAAGGGTGGGGTCGTTTTGTAATTTCATACGGACTACCTTCACTGCTTCATCAACAGGAACGCACGTGAAGAGAGACTTGAAGTCTCTCATAACTTTATGTTAAGAGGGAACGACCATCCCTGAACGGGGGGGGGGGGGTAAGAGTATATCTGTCGCCATCTTACAATGCTGTGACTGCAACTATTCCCCAACCCTCTGTGAATAGTACACATAGCGATCAAAACTCTAGTTAATGGGCACCCCCATATTTGATCATGAAACTGGTCGTTGGTTTCAGTCATTATACATCTGTTGCCATCTGTAATTGCAAAAATCCCTAATCCTCTGTGAATAGTACACATGATCAATTGGTCACACCCATATTTGCATATGACACTGGTCTTTGGTTGTGGTTTTTAGGTACTGTAGTGTTTATAAGGGTGGGGATACCTGCAGTCAGTTTAGACTGAAGATGTCACTTAGTTGAGTGATGAAACTCAGATATTCATACAAAGCAATATAACACGAAGAGAACAAGGGTAAACACAAAATTCAGTTTTTAAATTATAATTTTACTCATATAAAGAAAAATTTATTAGAATACTCTTTATTAGTCATTTTGTACATATACATACAAATTAAATTTACTCTCTGCATTTAACCCAGAGCAGTGGGCAGTCGCCTGGCAGCACCCGGGGACCAACTCCAGTTATTTCTTCCTATTGCCTTGGTCAGGGGCACAGACAGGAGTATTAACCCTAACATGCATGTCTTTTTTGATGGTGGGAGGAAACCCATGCAGACACGGGGAGAACATGAAAACTTCACACAGAAAGGACCTGGGATGGCCTGGGGTTGAACCCAGGACCTTCTTGCTGTGAGGCAACAGTGCTAACCACTGGACCACCATGCTGCCCAATGTTATCCAGTATCAATTGACAGGGGCATCAGTAAAGATTTTGAACCTCATGAAAAGATACCAAGTTGCCCCCCCCCAACCAAATTAAACCAGACACAACTCTGCAAAATTGCAGTAACCACACCTCAAGAACCCAGTGGACCCATAGCTTTAAATAACTTACTTTTTCAGGCTTGCAGGTCTCTTGCACTCCAGTATTTACTGACTGAGCTATGAAACTATGTGCAATACTGTGCAAACATGCATGCAACATTCTGTATACAGTGGAATACATTATTTGATGCAAGACTATCTCATACCCTCTATACGAAATATGTTAATATGTTACCATGTCAAAGCAGAATAAAAGGTTGTCCTCTTGAGGGAGAAGCTCTCTCTCATCCAAGTCTAATGCACAGAGAAAGGCACACAGCCTTTTTTTTTTTTTGGATTCATTTCTTTGAATTTATAAAGAAAATTAAAGTTAAAGAAAGCGGCGAAAGCAGAAAATTGTCTCTTTATTTTATTGAAATCCACACCAAACAAATCTCTACCTAGTTGCCTTGCTTCCTAATGGTTGCTTCCCTTCTTTAACTGTCCGTAGTTATAAGGTGGACTTACGTGTAAATAGGAGTTGAATTGACCCTAGTTTTGGAGTAGGAAGAAAGAAAAAGAAGTATCTTACAGTTAGTACATGCAGTACATGTCTGCTTGTTTGCTACCTAGCCTGTTTTGTTTAATAAAGTAAGTCAAGAACGTCAAGACAGTGTATTTACTTGGCAACAGAACATCGCTTCTCCAAAAATGCTTTGAGTGGCATCTTATAATTTGCAGACCAAGAGTGGACATGTTGGGGGGAAAAGTGGCAGCATATACGCTGTTCAGGTGTCTTCATTCTGAAACTCTGGTGTTAGATCTTTGGAATAGTTCAAGATCATTGGCTGACACACAGATGGGACTTGATCTTCACTAATGCCCCTTTTCCACTGCATGGTACCGGCTCGACTCAACTCAAATCCACTCGCTTTTTTTGGTTTTCCATTGGGCAAAAGTTAGAGATGCAAGGTACTTTTTTTGGTACCACCTCCGTCGAGGTTCCAAGTGAGCTGAGGCGACACTAAAAGGTGACATGAAAATACCACTATAAATAAATAAAGAAAATAAAATATAATATATCTATATTTATATTTATTTAAATATAAATATCTTACAAAAAAAACCTAGCCAACACACCCACAAATGACCAGCAGGGAGCAGGGCTTCGCCGTGAAGGGATACTATCTGCAGTGGAAAATGAAATCCCAAAAAAGCAAGCAGAGTCGAATAGAGTAGAGTGGAGTTGAGCCAGTACCATGCGGCGGAAAAGGGGCATAACATGTCCTGCAGAACAGCAGCAAATTCCTCAACAATTTTTGGAGTGGCGTGGAACCGAATGTCCAAGTCACTTCGGATGTTGTCCATGGCAGTGAAAAACACTGTATTGAGAAATACCGTTGTTATTGTCTCGCATTGTCTCTTCCAGAGATGTCTCATCATGGAACCTCTCCCTTTAACTCTGCCGGCTATGTTCCCTGCTAAATTCAGGTGCAACACCTATTTGAGTTGCAACCAAGGTTGCCTCCAACAGGAGAGACTCCCATTTATCTCTAAGACCCTGCATCTCTTTATGGCCTTAACATTGGCTGGCTCTGTCAAAGGAGATTTTTCCTGACAGGAGGATCACATTCCTGTCTTCAATGCATTGTAGAAATTGAGCCAGATAGTGAGGAGGACAGTTGCATCAAATGCTGTGAAGTAGTTCTTCAGACCCCCTGCGTCTGATTTGACCTCATTGGTGAGACTGCATGTAGGGAGTATGGTATCGATGGCCTCAAGTGACATCAAGTGGGTGTTTTGCTACTGGTTTGACAGCATCAATGCATGAGCTCCAGTGGGGTATCAGAGAGGCAATGTAGAGAGCAGCCTGTTTTCTCTTTGTAGATGGCCCATCTACAAAGAAAGCATGTATAGGTCAGATGCTGCTAAAAAAAATGTTTGACACTTCTGGGCTTGACTCTGCAGCATGCCCACCCACAAGATTTAAGGCATGGGATGCACAAGGTGAGAATGTAGTGAGAGAATTTTTCATTAATATTTGGACTTGGACTCCCCTGACATGTTTTCCCTATTGTCATGTCCCTGCCCTCTGCAATCTCCAATGTCTATTATCTCTTGGTCATGAAGCACATTTCCATAAGCTTTGCTATCTCACTTCCTGTCTTTTTGTTGAAGTCCTTGAACTCAAGAGACCGTTCAGTGATATGGCAGTCATCTGTGTCTTTATAATAAGTCACATCGTATGAGCACAATATTCTGCTCGGTATGTGAAATATCTGGGGTTGCATCACAGATAACAGAATAATAAATTGAATCCTGCCTTTCCTTAAGAATTCTCTTCTGCTACATAGTTCAGTGAATTCATTTTGAGTTTCAGAACTAAGATAATGTGTCAGCCTGGTTCCTTTTTTCTCGTCCCTAATTTTCTGTGAGTGCTCATTCAGGAGCAGATCATAATGACAAAAAAGCTCTCGTGATAGCTTTTTTTTTTATCACTTCGATGAGTGATGAAACATATCTGTCAATAAACGTTGTATCCAGATGAACTGATACAAGAGTTAAACCCACCTCAGAATGGCTCAAAAGAAACAAAATTAAAGGTTATGGAGTAGCCTAGTCAAAGTCCTGACTTGAACCTCATCGAGACGCTCTGGCGGACCTTTTACATGCTGTTCATGCTTGAAAACCACTCAATGTCACTGGATTGCAGCAATCCCGCAAAGAAGAGTGGGCCAAAATTCCTCCACAGTGATGTTTAAGACTGATCCGACAGTAAAGCCTTAAAGTCAACCAATTCTCAATACTAAAACTATTTGGTTTACGTTGCGTCCACTTCATTAGAATAATCCGTTCAGCTGTTAAGAAGGCTTTAATATGTTGTTCAATTTTTTGACTTGTGCATGGTTAATTTTTACACCAAGTATACAAATGACCAGTTATATCTATATTAAGACTACATGGCAGGTTATTGATTATGTTGGTTAATTAAGAGAAGCAGCACCAGCACCATCAGAGTTATGCCTCTTGTGTATTTTCTGTAGCAAAAAAAGAAAGAAAGAAAAGGAAATAACCTGATAAATATGCAGTACTGAAGCAGCACACAACAAAATAGTCCTAACTAATAAACAAATGTGAGTAGAAGGATCAAATTAAGATTTAAGAGGCACAGTACAGGGCGTCCAGGTAGTGTAGTGGTCTATTTCATTGCCTACCAACACGGGAAGCGCTGGTTCGAATCCCCGTGACACAATTGGCCGTGTCTGTGGGTGGGAAGCCGGATGTGGGTATGTGTCCTGGTAGCACCTCCTCTGGTCAGTAAGGGCGCCTGTTTGGGGGGAGGGAGAACTGAGGGGAATAGCGTGATCCTCCTACGCGCTACGTCCCCCTGGTGAAACTCCTCACGGTCAGGTGAAAAGAAGCGGCTGGCGACTCCACATGTATGGGAGGAGATTTGTGGTAGTCTGCAGCCCTCCCCGGATCAGCAGAGGGGGTGGAGCAGTGACCGGAACGGCTCAGAAAAGTGGGTTAATTGGACCGGTACAATCAGGGAGGAAAAGAAAAAAGATACACAGTACAGTAGATGCCACACTGACCTAGACTTTGACATTAGCAAACCCACTGTAATTCAAAACCGAACACTTTACTGGCCCAAAAACAGCCTGGTAACCACCTCATCATTAAAAGTTAAGTCAGAGTTTTTCTTTAGTGGAATTCAGTCGGAGTGAATTTTGTTCAAGACACGTTACCTGATTTTATCCAGCTGCTAAACCACTGCCATGTTCATTTTCACCGCAGACAAATCCAACATTAAAGGCAGCGCCTGATCCTTAATTCTGTAAGCATATTAAAATGTCAGCACAGAAGATGGGCGACTCGAGCTAGTACAATGTTACTGCATATGTCTACTGCCATCTCCTGATATATAGAGGTAAGACACCTTCTGACCCTTTACACACCCTTCAGTGTATCAACTATGGCGTTAAGGGAAATGAATAGTGGCATAACCCTGTTTTGTGAATACTGTGTTACTGGTTGCCAATTCCAGATCCTCTTATCATGTGTCATCATTAAATTCCTTGTTGTGTAGCTTTTTTTCTCTCGCATTGAAACGTTAAAAAAAGGGAATAATTGTGTCCACTTTAATCTGAAAAACTCGACTTTGAATAAAACATTTAATGCTTTTTAGAGAAGATAGCAGAAAATGTCTTAACCTTTTAATGCAGAGATGACTGAGTATTTTTTGTATTGGTTATTATTCTGCATTTGGGCCAAGGTGATCTCCACTCAGTCATGCAGATTCAGAGAAAACAGAGTATTCTTAACTTTCGTACGCAGAACTAATTTCAGTTGATTGGCATAAATCTTTATTTGGAGAGAAAAGTGTTATGCCTGTCAGTATTTGTATCAGGAAAAAAAATAGAAGACTAATGACAGACATTTCCTACTGGCTCCTAGTGCATCATTGTCTGATTTGGAAAATTAGCGAAATGACCTTGAAAAACCAAATAGCTGTTTAGTATTTCATACGAACCACTGATTCTGCTACTTTACATAATGGAAAAATGCCTTTGAAAACGCAAACGTGCAGTAGACCTTAAACTGCACTTCAATAACAAATACTCCGTGTTGCACAAAGGACAAACACACAATATACACTCACTGGCCACTTTATTAGGTACACCTTGCTAGTACCGGGTTGGACCCCCTTTGCCTTCAGAACTGCCTTAATCCTTCGTGGCATAGATTCAACAAGGTACTGGAAACATTCCTCAGAGTGTTTGGTCCATATTGACATGATAGCATCACGCAGTTGCTGCAGATTTGTCGGCTGCACATCCATGATGCGAATCTCCCGGTCCACCACATCCCAAAGGTGCTCTATTGGATTGAGATCTGGTGACTGTGGAGGCCATTTGAGTACAGTGAACTCATTGTCATGTTCAAGAAACCAGTCTGAGATGATTCGAGCTTTATGACATGGCGCGTTATCCTGCTGGAAGTAGCCATCAGAAGATGGGAACACTGTGGTCATAAACGGATGGACATGGTCAGCAACAATACTCAGGTAGGCTGTGGCGTTGACACGATGCTCAATTGGTACTAAGGGGCCCAAAGTGTGCCAAGAAAATATCCCCCACACCATTACACCACCAGCCTGAACCGTTGATACAAGGCAGGATGGATCCATGCCTTCATGTGTTGATGCCAAATTCTGACCCTACCATCCAAATGTCGCAGCAGAAATCGAGACTCATCAGACCAGGCAACGTTTTTCCAATCTTCTATTGTCCAATTTTGGTGAGCCTGTGCGAATTGTAACCTCAGTTTCCTGTTCTTAGCTGACAGGAGTGGCACCCGTTGTGGTCTTCTGCTGCTGTAGCCCATCTGCCTCAAGCTTCGACGTGTTGTGCGTTCAGAGATGCTCTTCTGCATACCTCGGTTGTAAATGAGTGGTTATTTGAGTTACTGTTGCCTTTCTATCAGCTCGAACCAGTCTGGCCATTCTCCTCTGACCTCTGGCATCAACAAGGCATTTTCGCCAACAGAACTGCCGCTCACTGGATATTTTCTCTTTTTCGGACCATTCTCTGTAAACCCTAGAGATGGTTGTGCGTGAAAATCCCAGTAGATCAGCAGTTTCTGAAATACTCAGACCAGCCCGTCTGGCACCAACAACCATGCCACGTTCAAAGTCACTTAAATCACCTTTCTTCCCCATTCTGATGCTCGGTTTGAACTGCAGCAGATCGTCTTGACCATGTCTACGTGCCTAAATGCATTGAGTTGCTGCCATGTGATTGGCTGATTAGAAATTTGCGTTAACGAGCAGTTGGACAGGTGTGCCTAATAAAGTGGCCGGTGAGTGTATATGCTTTGCACTGCTTTTTCTAGACCTTGGTTGAACACAATATAAAATGTAACAAGTCTGTTCTCAATTTCTACAATTCAGTCTTCCCAAAACATTTAGCTATTTTAAAATGTCTTAAAAAATGTTTGAATTTTCACTGTTACAAAAAAAAATTTGCAAGGGGTAAGATCTTTTTCAGCTCTACAGAGCAAAGCAGTCTATTTGGAAGTGTGATATCAACAAGCTGGTTTTAATTATCAATTAGCATCACTACAAATTAAATTTAACTCCCATGTGTATGTTTATTCCAGCATACAGTTACTTTTTAGGAACTTATGATGTTTATTCCAGCATACAGTTACTTTTTGGGAACTTATTGGGAAAATAATGCATCACCACTGCTTTTTTTATAAGTTGGATATGTGTTTTTGTAGTTTGTATATATATGTGTGTGTTCTTGTAGTTTTTGGATGTGTTTTTGTGTTTGTGTTGCACTGCTGTGGGCTGGGGGAAACCATATTTCGTTTCATTTCATGTGTGCAAGCGCATTAAATGAAATGACAAATAAATGTTCCTGATTCCTGATACCTGCCTCCTTTGCTCACGTAACCCTTAACCCTTAATAAGGAGGTTTTCATAGCCTTGCAGAGCCTACTATGCTTTTTTTTTTTTGCATTGGAATGTCAGATGGGGAATAATAGAAAGTGGATAATAAAGCTTTCAGAACAAATGAGGTCAGGGATTCATCTGAATTCACGTCATCCAGGCTTTTAAAAAAACACATCCGAGTTTAACTGAGTGACGTGTCTTTATGCACACTCAATAATCCAGCTAACAAAAACAAAGAATCTACAGGCCAGTGGCCACTCTCAAGGATGAGGATGACCCATGATAGGGAGGAACGCTGGTTTGAACAGGGAGTCTAAGAGGCCACCTATGTGAAGAGGGAACGACCACACCTGAACCGGGGGGCGCTAAGAGTACATCTGTCACCATCTTACAGTGTTGTGATTACAAATATTCCCTAATCCTCTGTTAATAGTACACACTGTAACTCTAGTTAATGGTCACATCCATATTTGCATGAGGCTGGTCGGTTTGGTCGTTATGCAACTGTATTGCTTATAAGGGTGGGGATACCTGCAGTCAGTTTAGACTGAAGATGTCACTTGGTTGGGTGATGAAACGTATCTGTCAATAAATGCTGTGTCCAGATGAACCGATTCAACCTTCTTTGAAGAAGTGAATGAGTTTATTGCACCTGGCTGATGCATCCCTGAAGCCAGCTTGCTCATGCCGTCTCACCTTCAACACATTTCACTTTTAATTTGCATTCACTCAACCAATTTAGCCACATTTAAACAAAATTGTCAGCAAAAAAAAAAAGTCAAGTGATTTGTTTTGGCTTTTATTAATTCAAACCAAAGTAAACAAAACAGGACTAATCAGAATAATATCCAACACATGGATTAATTTCTGCTTGCCACACCGGAAAAGATTTGCTGAGTGCCAGATACCCACAATTACACTAAATTTAATATTTTACCTAATGGATATCAGAGCAAAAAACAAAACACACAACCATAGTAGTTTATATTCAAACAGTAACTTGCACTTTGGTCCCAGGAAAAAGGGTAAGACTTCAAACTCCTGTTTTTAAAGAAGTGAATGAAATCTTAAACATGTTTTTTCTCAATTCAAGGGTTGAGTCATAAATAATTTCATATATTACTTTAAGATAACTTTTTTGAAGACAGTTTAGTGAATATTTACCCATAAGGATTTTGGGTATTTATACAGTACAAAGCACAAAGTAAACTGTATGTGCAACACACCTGTTGCTTAGTCTGATGGTCCATACCAACGTTGTCCAGCAGTGTTTCTCAACCTTTCAGGCTTATGATCCCCATCAACACAGTAACTGGCTGAACTGGCTGGCAGCCTCCTGACTCAGGCATGCAGGCATGGAAGGGTGAACTGTGACACCAAAAACAAAAAAACAAAAAAAAAATCCCCTCTCACAATTTCATGCTTTGAGCAAGAAACAACGTCATTTCATGACATAAGACATGAGACATGGTCCCGTGTTCCTGTATTAGAAATATTGTTTTGCTTAGCCCACAAATCCTCTTATGACTCACTGACATCATCTTCGGACCCACCGGGGGGTCCCCCCGACCTCCAGATTGAGAACAACTACTCTATCACAGCACGGCATCAAGAGGCAAGTGTGCTTGCATTAGAGACAATTTCGGTGAAAATATGCCATTTTCGTCATATGGTACAGTTGGTTTTGCAAAAGCTAGAGGGATTAGTTGACATTCAACATTTTTCTGCACCCAATACATGACACGAATTAGCGATGCATGCCTACATTTTTTTTAGCTGAGCTAAAGAAAATGGCCTCTTGGCAAATTTAGTATTCACTACTGAAGAAAAGGAGTATAGCTAGTTCGTTTGAACTTATAGTACTACTTGATGTGAATAAGGAATGTTTGGAGCCACTTATTGATGGGCTTAAGCGCAAATACAGAAACTCTATTCCTCACTATGTTTCTAATGTGAAGACAAAAAAACAAAATGCAACTTGTCACAGTATCCCCAAAGGTGCTCACATACTCACAAAGTACAGTGTAAACACACGTTTGTGGATACAGTCTGCAGTCCTTTCAAATTCATAGCATACCACAGGTACTTAAAGCCTACATTTCCCACAATCTTTGTAAGCCATCCCAGAAAGTTGAATCAGTTCATCTGGACACAATGTTTAGTGGAAGAAACGTTTCATCACTCGTCTAAGTGTCTGTGAGTCTCAGCTGACTGCAGGTGTCCCCAACCTCATAAACAGCACAGTTGCATGATGACCGAAACCAGCACAGTTAGGTCACAACCAAACCATTGATCGGTTTCATATGCAAATATACAAATTTCCATGACCATTAATTACAGTTTAAATGGCCACTTATACTATGTGCAGAGGACTGGACCTGACAACGCCTCCACGGACACAGCGGCCAGGGAAGGGGGAAAATCCCACATTAAACCGGCCTTGGTTAAGTGTGGTTATCCTAGCTGGGCGTTTGTCAAAGCCAGGAAGACACCCAAACAGTGCACCAGCCAATTGGAAAGAGGAGAAGGACAACAGCTGTCTAAACATAAACCAGTGGTGATTCCGTATGTGGCAGGAGCGTCAGAAAAGCTGAGACGCGTATTTTCCAAGCACCGCATCTCAGTTGCTTTCAAACCCCAAAACACGTTGCACCCGAAATGTGTCCACCCCAAGGACCGGGTCCCCCGGCACAAGCAGAGCAATATAGTGTCTGCTATTAAGTACCGGGAGGATTGCCATGACTTGTCCATCGGGGAAACTAAACAGACGCTGGCCAAGAGGATGGCACAACACAGCAGAGGTGTAAAAACCAGGTCCAGAAAGTAATAGTCCAAATTGTATTTGCTCCAATCATGTTACTAAACCAGCTCATTTCATTAGCTAGTTTTCCCTACCTAGTTGAGGAGTGGTGTTGACTAGAATCTGCTGGTGTAGTGCATGAATAGAGCAAATACATGGTTTGGACTTTTACTTTCTGGACCTGGTTTTTACACCTCTCCAACACAGGAGAGCTAACACATCAGGCCAGGACTCCACAGTCTACACCCATCTACAGGCCAGTGGCCACTTTTCAAGAATGAAGCCTGACTAACGACCATCCCTGAATCGAGGGAGGGGGGCTGAGAGTACATCTGTCACTATCTTACAATGCTGTGATTGCAACTATTCCCCAATCCTCTGTGACTAGTACACAGGGTTCATTTTAACACTAATTAATGGTTACGGTAATCTGCATATGAAACTGTTCACTGGTTTGGGTTATGACGCAACTGCACTGGTTTTCGGCAGTTATGCAACTGTGCTCTTTATAAGGCTGGGAATATCTGCAGTCAGCTTAGACTGACGAAGTCCCTTAGATGAACGGTGAAACATTTCCCCAACGTTGTGTCCGGATGGCGGTACGGTGGAGCAGTGGTTGGCGCAGTCGCCTCACAGCGAGAAGGTCCTGGGTTCGAGCCCTGGGGTAGTCCAACCTTGGAGGTCGTCCCGGGTCGTCCTGTGTGGAGTTTGCATGTTCTCCTCATGTTTGCGTGGGTTTCCTCCGGATGATCCGGTTTCCTCCCACAGTCCAAAGACATGTAGGTCATGTGAATCGCTGTACTAAATTGTCCCTAGGTGTGAATGTGTGTGTGTGTCGGCCAAGTGATGGACTGGTGGCCTGTCCAGGGTGTCTCCCCGCCTGCCGCCCAATGACTGCTGGGATAGGCTCCAGCATCCCCACAATCCTGAGTTGGATAAGCGGTTTGGATAATGAATGAATGTGTCCAGATGAACTGATTCAACTTTCTTGGATTACCTTACCTGGATTATTCACCATGCATCAAGACACTGTAAGCCATATTGGGGGTGTGTGACATAATGCACTTCTAAGAAAAACCCAAATGTTATGTACATGTGCAGACAGAAAATTTGTGTGGTGCACATATGCGGATGGCTACAGTGGTCCACTTTTATGCCTTGTACATTTTTATCTGCAGAGACAGTGGACATACGCCTGCGTATATGTTATACCCGGACTATGATGGACCTAACGGTCCTCAGTCTCTTAACATGGGTAGGTCTGGTTTCAAATGTTGCCGCTGAACATCACAGTCTTATAGGTTCCCTTTTCTCTGAATTCAAAACACACAGGAAATATAGAAAAAATAAATACATTTAGAGACATGGATACAGCTGGAGCTGTGACGCATATTTGCTCTGTAACACAACTATTGTCCCACCTTGCTTGAATTTGCTGCCCTGTCCTGAATCGGCTCATCACGTGTTGGACACGAAGCACATATCTTTCTTTATATGAACCTGCAATCCACTGGCACTAGCGTATGTCTTTGAGCAATGCAAGCAGCGGTAGGGCCTCTCTCCAAAATGAGTGCGTTTGTGCTTCTTCATGGTGTCCCCATCACTGAAAGTCCGATAGCAGTAAGGACAACTGTACGGTCTCTCCCCTGTGTGGATGCGCAGGTGTCTCTTCAGATTGCCTCTCTGGCTAAAGCTCTTATAGCAGAAGGTACAGCGATGGGGTCTCTCCCCAGTGTGGGTGCGCAGGTGGCGCCGTAGGTCAGTCACCTGGGCAAAGGATTTGCAGCACCAGTCGCAGGCGTAACGCTTCTGCTCCAAGTGCAGTCGGAGGCTAGAAGCGAGGCCGAATGTCTCCTTGCAGCGGGGACAGGAATGACTGGCTTCGCACCTCTGACCAGCTACTACGTCACTGTCAACAGCAGTGTTCAAAGGCAATCTATCCGAAGTGCTCTTCTTCGTGGTTTGATGAACTTCACGTTCTACACAGGCAGCCCCCTCTCTGTCTGCATCCAGTACATTTCCAAAACCAGAAACCTCCAAGAGGTTGTGTGTGGGACCAGGATTTGGCAAAGAGCCTGAGAATACAGAGTCTGTGTGACTTTCAGCATTAGTTGCCAACACCTCATACTCCTCTGGTTCTGCTTTTATCTGTGTTTGAACTATGGGAAAAGGTGGAGTTTGAACCATGCACTGTTGAGGGTCAGTGTGTATGTCAGGGTCGGAGGCAGAGACAGTATTTACAGAGGTCTGATAGGAGCAAGATGGGACATTTCCAAAAGCCTGCTGCTGAGGCTCAGGTTTAGGCTTCGGTTGTGGCTGGTCATTTTGCTCCTGTCTATCTTCGGGGTCCAGGGGGAGCTGTGCAGATGGTGTCTCGCTCTCCGTTGGAAGCGGTTTAACAGTCATTACCTGTTCATGAGAATGACAAACTGCCCTTCCCGGTGCCTCATTGAGCTGGCTCAGAGTCGAGTCTGGCTCCGCTAAAGAAGACCTCACCTCTTGTTTACTGGACTGCTGCTGTTCAGGAGCCTCCAAAAGGATAGTGGACCTGGTAGCCCCTGTAATAACAATAACAACAATTTTAACAGGACGCACTGATTTAACATCATTTTAACATTAATAATAAATAGAGAAAAATACACTGCTCATGAGTAACTGACTTAGCCTAGGTTGCTGGAGCTAAAAAAAAATTTTTTTTAAATCTAACTGAATAAAAAGAGAATCTGCAAATTCATATTAGTGTAAGAGTCTTATTTGCGAGCTTTCGGTCAGAGTCCTTCAAGGCATGAACAGATAGCAAGTGAATGCAGCAGTATAAAGGGCTGAGAGAACGTCACTTGATTAGCCTTGGCCTTAATGCAGAACACTTGTGCCAATCAGTTGGATTTGTGTGACTAAACACCAAGGGAATCGTACTCCTAGATATAGTGGACTATAAATTAAAGACAGCGTTTAAAGGCGGCCAAGAAACACTAAGCATATTGAATTTACATTATTTACAATATTCACAACAAAATAACAATAGAGATAAATGTTATGTAAACATCAGGCCTATAGCCGTCATATAACAGAATATTTCCCCAAACTTTATTTCTGAGGACCCACTTTTTAAAAATGACAAACCATCGCGACACAATTCACAACAGGCCTTATCTATAAATCGTAAGAACGAATTTGTGCATAACACAAATTCCTGAGCATTTTTCCTGCCATTTCCACATCACCTTATATTATCTTGAATAGGTAAACCAGCCATTTCAGAGAAATATACGTTGATAAATCACAACTTTTATATGTGCTACTGAAAACTTATACAAATGTTAAATACTTTATAAATGAGACCAAATAAATACATTATTGGTGGAGTTAACAGGCTCTCGTTGTTTTTATTTCCTCTCATCAGTAAAACAATATATACATTTTAAACGTTTTATAAATGAAAGGCGGTGTGAACAGGTTCGTTTTTTTCCCTCTCATCAGAAAACAAACAGAATGTATACTAGCCTTTCATATTAGGTTCAATGTTATACATACAATTACCAGAACAATACAAACATTCACTATCATCAAAAACATGCTTCTTGTTGAAAGTTTTTTGAAATGCTCATGCCTATCATCAGAACAAAAAGGCTCATGTTTACGTGCAGCTGTTGTTATCAAACAGTCAACAATCGATTCGTTAACCACATCAGGTCTACTCCATGTCAAATCCCATTAGGCCCATCATGTGCTATTCACTTATTCTGAATATTATTTTTTTAGGCCTACACCAAACGTCCAATTTTGCATATTAATTTTACTTACAACTTGCTAAAGTGAGAGTCGGGCACCGACTTTTCACAAAACACAACGACATTTCACAAAACACAAAATTTCAGAAAACACAACATTTCAGATTACGGAAAGGGTAGGACCAGAGCGGTTGAAAAACAGAGTGGCAACACTCCCAGGTTATGGGGACCATGAATAGTTCCAAACATTGATATTCACAGCATTGCTTTCTATTATGTATCGAGCCATTTCAGCGATAAGTTGATAAGGTAGGAGGTAAGATTTTTGATAATTCACTCCATTTACTGTATTACCTGTCATTAGTATAGTAAGTACTGTTATTTGTATGTGTGCTAAACATTAGCTGTTCAATATTTTAACTTAATTATTGTTAACGTAATGACCGAACTAGGTCAGCTACCGGGCTAGTATGTTTGATGAATTTCGTTCAAATCAGTTTTTAATACATCAAGGAATGAAGGTTAACGTTAAGTAGGAATGTAGGTTTATGATTACAGGTTGTTAATGATTACAGGTTGTTAATACACCTGAATGAAATTATTGTATGAATAAAATGTATGGACAAGTAGGACTTGCTAGTTAGCTCGCTAGTTTTAGACAAACTATGAGGAAAATCCTACACTATATATAACATATTTAATTCAGTTATTTCCATTGGGGAACATTATATATTACGGTGTACTGGTTATCAACAGGTCTGTGCAGTTTGCTGTACTGCTACCATATATCGTTACACTTGAATGAAATTAATGTTACTATATTTGGCTAACCTGTTATTAATTTGTTAGCTTGCTAGCGTAGTTTTGAGTTGCCTTGAAATGGAACTCGTGAGCTCATGATCAGGACATGCCCAGTCGTGTACAGAACTCGTGAACTCTGCGCTCTCAGTAAATTTCCCCTTTCAAGGTCTTTAATATCGGTAGGGCGTTCAGCTGGTGAACAAGGTAAACACACCATATGACAAGGTAAGAGGTAAACCGAGAATGTGTTCTTTCCGGAATACATTTCATTACCATCTTTTTCGTAATTAATTTGTGGTGAACATTGCATATGTTGAGAGAGGTTGCCATGGTCATTGTGTATTATTCAGTTGACATTTTTTGTGAGAGCAGGGTTATTTACTCGTAATATTTATTGGTTTTGTTTTTGTTTTTACAGTTTCATTGTTTCATTTCCCCACAGTATCCCTCTCTTATTCTTTAGGCTATGGTGGTAACAGGGAGGAGTTGTTAGTTAGTCACACCTGGTATGGTGTGCCCAGTACATGGAGACCTACCCTTACCGTACTCACACTCACTTTTGCCTTGTCATGTTTACACTGCCACACCATTAAATAAATTCTTCTATTTATTGGAAACCTAAGCTTGTGTCAGCCTCCCTTTTATTTTGCAGGCTCACCAGCCAGGCTGTAACATATTACGATTGTTTTCTTGAATGCAGTTTGTTGCCTTGTATTTTTTGCACTGCTGATCAAACTTGCTTATTTACAGTGAGCAGTTATTGGTATTTATTGATTTTTATTCATCATTATGCATGCTTACATTGTATGTGAACGTCGGGGATCATATCAGGATAATATCAGGGATGTGTAGTGGAGCTAGGGTTACTACCTTCATCTCATCAAAAACAGCTGTATCCAAACAGCTGTCCAGGTCCGCACAGCTCTGATAAGATGGCCCTTCTGATGTCACCTGTTGAAGAGTAGCCCCCCCCCCCATCTCCTCAGTACGAATTCTTTCAAACGTGATTTCAGGGTTGACCGGGACATTTTAATGCCATGATATTATAGCGAATTCAGGGGGCAGTCCAGGAACCGCCGCAGCCAGGGCGCGAACCCAGGTCTCCTGCACCACGGGCGACTACGTTAACCAGTCAACTAAAGAGTCCGACCCGTTAGCCAAGGGCTAGTGAGTCCATTTATCCATGCACGTTACAATATGTTGAAAGCATATCCAGAATTACATCATATGAGTGTCCTTTCTTAAAATAATCCTGTATAAATTCAATCTCCTCTTCCATACTTGCAAACTACATTCAAAATTTGTGTCATTGAGGGGCTTGGGTTCTGTCCAATCACAAACGAGAAGTGTTGTCCTACCCACAGTTTATGGTCCTACCCTTTCCGTAATCTGAAATGTCGTTGCGTTTTCTGAAATGTAGTGTTTTCTGAAATGTTGTAGTGTTTTGACCCTCAGGGCCACCATACTACGGATCAGGGCCACCATACAGAAACCATGAGCTGTAGAAATACCAACAAGCTCCCTCATGTGGCTCAAAGGTGTACTGCAGATATAAATCTAGAATAAAAGACTTGCAAAGAAATTCTGCAAATTTGAAAACTCATCGTGTGAGATTTTATTTGACGACCCAAATAAAATCTCCAGCAACCCTGTGGGTGGCGATCCAGTCTCTGGGGATGACTGACATAGAACATATAGAATCTTTCATAATTTATTCATAGCAAAAGCCTAATTTCAAAATCCTCATTCAGACCACGTGGTTGCAGTGTTCTATTGCTGACGATGCAATAGAAAACTGTTCACGTCGACTCATTTTGAAAGAGCCACCGGGGAAACTCCAACTCGGCTGTCGACCAATGGTGAAACTCCATCTCTCAGTTGCTCACTCACGGACAACAGCATGAGTACGGCTAGCCCCGCTGTTGCGGCCCAGCCAATAATAACATCTTTTAGTTTCGTCGTCTTTTAGTTTCCTTCCCTTTCTTGTGAACAGGTGATTTTTTTCTTAAGGTGGTGACATGCTTTCTTAAATGCTTTTTTTTTTTTGTATCTAATAAATCAAACCCCACAAGCTTTTGCAGTGCTGTGACAGTTTTGAGAAATTTAGTTGTCTGGAAATAATTACTGTGACAGATTTGCCAAGTTTCACCCAAAAAAGATATTGATTTCCTCCAAAGTGTACAGTTCACTTGTTGGTCGCTGGGAATCTGTTACCGGACCATCTGAATCAGAATCATACTCAATTTCATCGTCATCCTCCTGCTGCCTCCTGGTGACAGGTTGCAGCAGCGCCACTAACTCCACAAACCATGGGTCCCTCTGATACAGTTACTACGTCATCGAAGGCCATTTTATCTTTCTCCGAATTACTATGGAGTTTAGGAGACTCCAGGTTTACTTTTTGTGGGTTTTCACTTGTGTCCCATGTCCCCACACTCAAAACACGTCATACTACCTGAATTTAGATATACCACTTTGGCTATGGGCTTAAAATTACATTACATATTTATAATTCATAAAAACAGCAGACTATGGAATCTGGATCTGCCGTGCCTTGGTATTGTCAGTCTGATAGGCAATGAGTGAGTTACGTCAGTATCAGCATCCGAAATCGATATTGGATTGGACCCAACTCTAGCCAAGATATACCAATGGATGGTGTTCTTAACAATGTGAGCCTGAGGATAGTAAATAATAATACAAGACACTGAGTTTTTCTAACGTTTTTCTTTTTTAAACTTTTTCCCCAATAGGTCAGACTAAGGCTTGGGTGGAGCAATATCATAAGCCTCGTCTATACATTGAATAGAATAAACCCTTTCCAGGAAGCACTGTTTCATCTCCAGGGCCTTCTCTATTGTCTTCATCAGAATGGCAAATTAATCTGTAAAATTGACTTTTAGGTAAACCATATTTTAGAGCTCTAGGGTGGGCCCTGCTAATTAAAGGAAAAGTGTTACAATCTGTTTTTTTTTCTTCTGTTCAATGTGGTAATAAGGGTCCCATTATTTAACTCAATCCACATATCAAGAAAGGAAACTCGTTGCAGGTCATGCTCAAGAGAATTTTAAATCAGGATTCAGGATTAGCACCATTGAGAAATGACAAATTCCAACAGTTCACTTTTTCCCTGAAATAGGCAAAATACTTCATCCAAATATCTGTACCATTTGAGGATTTTTTGGAGTTAGTGGGCCCTGCTAATTAAAGGAAAAGTGTTACGATCTGTTTTTTTTTCTTCTGCTCAATGTGGTAATAAGGGCCCCATTATTTAACTCAATCCACATATCAAGAAAGGAAACTCGTTGCAGGTCATGCTCAAGAGAATTTTAAATCAGGATTCAGGATTAGCACCATTGAGAAATGACAAATTCCAACAGTTCACTTTTTCCCTGAAATAGGCAAAATACTTCATCCAAATATCTGTACCATTTGAGGATTTTTTGGACAAAAATTATGGTTATCAGGGTTGAAAACAAATTAGTCCTCAAAGAAACCCATACAGAGATTGGAGTAATCGCACTGGGTCTGAATGAGGATTTTGACAGAAGTGTCTCGCTATGACTAAATCATAATTGATACTATATATTTTATGATGGCTAAAGCATGATGTTTACATAGAATTTATTTCTATTGTGACTGGTGGCCTGTCCAGGGTGTTTCCCCACCTGCCGCCCAGTGACTGCTGGGATAGGCTCCAGCATCCCCATGACCCTGAGAGCAGGATAAGCGGTTTGGCTAATGGATAGGTAGCTGGATGGATTATCGCTATTGTTATTGTGAATATTGTAAATTATGTAAATTCAATGTGCTTAGTGTTTCTTGACCATCTCTAGATGCTGTCTTTAATTTGTAGTCCACTATATCTAGGACTACAATTCCTTTGGTGTTTAGTCACAAATCCAACTGATTGACACAAGTGTCCTGCATTAAGGCTAATTGAGTGATGTTCTCTCAGCCCTTTATATGGCTGCATTCACTTGCTATCAGTTCATGCCTTGAAGAAGGTCTATGACTGAAAGCTCACAAATTAAAAAAAGATTCTTGCACAGATTTGAGTGAACAGTAATAATAAAGAAATGCATTTTCTGGACAAACTGATCAGATGGCCAAAAGTATGTGGACACCATTTCTAATGAGTAGATTTTGGCTATCTCAACCACATCTATTGTTAGTAGATGCATGAAATCAAGCATACAGCCATGCAATCTCCATAGACAAACACTGGCAGTAGAATGGGTCGTACTGAAGAACTTGGTGACTTTCAACATGGCACCTTCATAGGATGCCACCTTTCCAGCAAGTCAGTTCATCAAATTTCTTCCCTGCTAGATAGATCTCCCCCGGTCAACTGTAAGTCTCTTATTGTAACATGGAAAAGTCTCGGAGCAACAGCAGCTCAGCCGAGAAGTGGGAGGCCACACAAGCTCACAGAATACAACCACAAAGTGCTGAAGGTTAGTGCATAAAAATCATCTGTCTACTGTTCAACACTCACTGCAGAGTTACAAACTGCCTCTGGAAACAACTTAAGCACAGAAGCGCTTCGGTGTGGCTGAATTTTCCTCTTTAAGCATGGTGGCCCAGCGGTTAGTGCTGTCACCTCACAGCAAGAAGGTCCTGGGTTTGAACCCCGGGGTTGTCCAACCTTTGGGTCATCCCAGGTCATGTGTGGAGTTTGCATGTTCTCCCTGTGTCTGCGGTGGGTTTTCTCTGGGTGCTCTTGTTTCCCCCACTATCAAAAATACATACATGTTAGGGGTTAATACTCCTGTCTGTGCCCCTGACTGAGGCATGGCAAGACGAACTGGAGTTGGTCCCCGGACGCTGCACTAGCGGCTGCCCAATGCTCCTAGCTATGCAGCTAGGATGGGTTAAATGCAGAAAAAGAATTGCCCCACGGGGGATTAATAAAAGTAGTAAAAAAAAACATAAATATGACACAGTGTCCCCAGGAACACTACTCTACTTCTAACATGGGAGCGGTGAGTCAAGGCCTGTCTCTGAGCGGTTCATATCTGTTGACTCGGCAAGGCGGTGATCTTGATAAGACTGAGCTGTTGCCTATGGAGACCAAGGTTGCGGAGGATGTGACGCTCTGTTCCAGACGGTCAGGGACGGTCAGGATGACTCCTCTTGCAGGTGACCAGAATGCAGACGTGACTTTGGTTAACGTAAGTTAACCGTGGGTCTAGGCAAGGGTTTAAATACTCCCTGTCAGGAAGCAACCTTAAGAATTGGGTGGCATTACACAATGTGCATACTTATACTGCTGATCTCTATTTTCCTCGATCAAGCTTCAATAAATGTTCCTGCCGAAGACATCCATGTCTCCTGAACCTTCTTTAGTTGCAAGTTGGCCAGTTCTCCATTAATTTCCTTCAAAGTCGGGAGCTTCATGAATTGGGTTTCCATGGCCAAGCAGTCGCACACAAGCCTAAGATCACCATGCGCAATGCCAAACATCAGCTAGAATGGTTTAAAGCACACTGCCATTGGACTCTGAAGCAGTGGAAACGTGTTCTCTGGAGTAATGAATCACACTTCACTATCTAGCAGTCTGTAAAACCAATCTGGGTTTGATGGATGCCAGGAGAACGCTACCTGCCTGAATATATAGTACCAACTGTAAAGTTTGGTGGAGGAGGAATAATGGTCTGGAGCTGTTTTTCATGGTTTGGGCTCAGCCCCTTAGTTCCCCTTAACGCTACAGCAGACAATGTCATTCTAGAAAATTGTGGGCGCTTTCAACATTGTGGCAACAGTTTGGGGAAGGCCCTACCCTGTTTCAGCATGACAATACCCTTGTGCACAAAGGGGTAAAGACATGGTTTGCCCAGTTTTGTCTAGAAGAACTTGACTGGCCTGCACAGAGCCCTGCCCGCAACCCCATCAAACACTGGTGTGTGATTTTGCTTCATTCATCCTTTAAAGCTCAATGTTGCACTTTGATAAATCAACTTTAAAACACATTTTTTAAGGGCCGCCTAAGATAGCTTTAAATTCCACTTAATTTTACTGCCAGTAAAACTGCAGGCGAGTTTAAGAGACATGTGAAAAGCCTTTAAATCATTACAAAACTGTGTTGAAATGTGATTTTTTTCACCCCTTTTACCTTGTTGTAGGGCTGGGTGAAAAAGACAAGACCAACTACCACAATATTTTTTAAAGTGTGGACATGACTATTGACACTTTAAAAGATATAAACACAGAAAATGAGGAGAAATTATCATCAGTAATGCAGATATGATGACCAAGCAGGTAAAGGCATTCATTGTTCATTTCACTCAACTAAAACAGTTGTGTAAGTTTGTAGAAAATTGTATCACTTAACTATAATGCAGTCTTTAAGATCAGGTAATGACAACTACTACTACTACTACTAGTAGTTTTGGCTGCTCCCGTTAGGGGTGGCCACAGCGGATCATCAGTTTCCATCTTCCTGTCCTCTGCATCTTCCTCTGTCACCCCAATGTTACGGCCTCCTCTTCCTGCCTGCTGGCTTTGTCTCTATTTCAGTTTCAGGTGGGCGGGTTTCGCGCTTTGTTGTTCCCGTGCTCCAGGGAGGCTTTCGGGGGATCTGCGCGCTTCCTGAAACTTCCGGATCTCCAACCAGCACATTGTTTTTTGAACTTTATTCTTCTTTTTTTTCTTGTCTTGTATTATTAAATATTTTGATTGTTATCACAACGCTTGACTTGTCTCCCTTTTATTTTGTTACGTCCCTTGAGCCGGGGTTGTAACAAGTGGGAGCTCGTCCGGATCTGGGTTTGAACCAGGCCATCGTAATAGCCTACTGCCCGTAGTAGCTTATTGCTTTTTGCGAGCGCGTTTTCTTCGTTTCACTGCTTGGCAGTGGTTATGATATTGTTAGTGATATCATTTGCTGCGTGCTGGTGGGAGATAAGTCCATTTGGGTATTTTGCAGGTGTAGTTGTTGCGCCTGTTCGTTTTTTGTGCTGCGTTGGAGAGAGGACCACGGTTCGTCTCCAGCCTTTCGCCCAGGCTGGGGACGCTTTGCTGTGCTACCTGTTGGGACATCAGACCTAGGGGTGAGTGTTGGTGCAGTGGTTAGAGATTTGGAGTGGTTTGTTGCTACCCGGAGCTGTTGCCTTCTATTATCCCCACGTAGGCATAAGTGGCGTATTCCCTTTGTTGGGGTACATTGGGTGTTTGTTTGGGTGTTTTGTTATTTTAGTTTGTTGTTTTTGTGTGGTGCTAGTGGTCAGAGCATCTTGTCTCGGGAGCACGGCCGTGGTTCTAAGAGTCGCTAGCGCGCTGGTTATTCTGAGCGAGCCAGCGGTATACAGTGCGTAAATACCTGCCACGAAGCCGCACGAAGACTAGGGTGCGTTATCTAGGGCTTGGGGAAACTCCCCTTTGATATCTTTGTCCCTGCACTTGGCGCGATTAGCACGGTTGCCTCCGTTTTGGTTTGGTGTGTTTCAGCAGGTGGAGGAGTGAGACATATTGTTGTCATAGCTACTCGATACGCACGATTTAGGTTATGGCTAATCTAGTGGACGAGTCCGATGACTTGCTGGGTAAATGTACGAGAGACCAGCTTTACAAATTGCGGAGGCCTTGGAGATTAAGATAACTGGTTCCCGAAACAAAGACAGTCTTAGGTCTTTTCTGTCTGACAAGCGTAAGGAGACCAGTGTCATTAAGAGTGAGGCTAGTCCACCTCCGCATATGTCAGCTAAGTCACCTGCTGTTCTGCCTATGAGTAGTAATTTGACGTTTGAACAACAAAGGGAGTTGTTATTGCAGCAAGAGAAGACGCAGGAGAAAATGTTATTGATGCAACTTGAGTTTGACAGAGCTGAGCGACAGAAAGACAGAGAGGCGGAGGAAGCCAAGAATGTGCTCGAAAAGTTAAGACAAGAATTCCAATGGGAATGTTTGGTGTTGATTAGGGAAGGTAAAATAGTGGAGGGCTCTCCTACTCTAGAATCCCCCAGGGGCAGTGATGTGACTGCAAATCTGCGGCTTGTGCCTAAGTTTAATGAGGATGACCAAGATACGTTCTTTGTATTATTTGAGCGAGTCGCTGAGACTAGAGGTTGGTCTGATTCGGACCTTGCTTCTACAAAGTGTGTTAATGGGTAGAGCTCAAGAAGCCTACTCTGCTTTGAGCGCTACTGAGAGCAAGGATTACACGACAGTTAAAACTGCGATTTTGAGGGCCTATGAGCTCATCCCCAAGGCTTATCGCCAGCGGTTTAGAGGCTTAAAACGAAAGGATAAACAATCTCATGTTGACTTTGTCCATGAAATTTAAAGATTCTGTCCCGGAGCGTCTCGCAGTCTGTCTTAATGAGCTCAAAGTAGATACAGCTGCAGAGGCTGCTGTTTTGGCCGATGAATTTGTGTTAATGCACAAGGGCCATTTGGGGGAAACCCGTGCTCGTGACTGGGGACGTAATGAGAAGGAGAGTTCATTTGGGGCTCGCCACACTACACATGGTGCTGGGAACGAGTATCCGTCTGTTATATCTGATGGTTCCCGAGGAAAGGGTGACTTTCAAAGAGTCTGTAACTTCTGTCAGGGTAGGGGTCACTGGAAGGATGAGTGTCCTGTCCTGAAGGCTAAGGCCTCTAAGTCGCCGCCTAGCACCACGGTGAAACCTGCTGTACTTGCGGTTTCAGCTGACAACTGGTCTATTCCTGTGTTATCTCCTGACCTGCAGCCAGTCGAGAAAAGCCCGGCTGGTTCAGATTAAGCACCGTTCATTACGAATGGCTTTGTGTCTATTGTTGGCAGTGAGGAAAAAGTGCCAGTAGGAATATTGCGTTACACTGGCGCGTCAGACTCTTTTGTTTCGCAATCTGTGCTGCCATTTTCTTGGGTGACGGATACAGGTGACAGTGTCCTGATCTGGGGTATAGGACTTAACACCTTGGTTCCCTTACATAGGCTCATATTTACCTCTGAGCTGGTAGAGGGAAAGGTTGTTATGGGGGTGCAGCCTTCGTTGCCTGCCTATTTTGGGGAATAATCTAGCTGGTGGGCGCGTTTGGCGTGACGTTTCCCCACCTCTGGTTGTTTCGTCTGTCCCTGTCTGCACTGATGAGAGTGAGAAGTGTTTCCCTGGGGTTTTTCCAGCTTGTGCTGTAACACGCTCAATGAGTCGCATGGCTGCTGTGGGTCCTCTGGTGGTCCCTTGTCCAATGGTTGATACCTCCAGTGATCACCTGTCTAAACTTCCTGGTTCAGTTACTCGAGATAACCTCGTGAGAGAACAGAAAGCTGACCCTAAATTGGCAGACTTGTTTGACCAGGTTCTCTCTGCAGGTGAGGTAGACCGCGCTGATGGTGTCGTTAAGCCAGTGTTGCTGGTGGGTGGTGCAGAGGTGCCCAACTCACCTCCTGGCCCGGTGGTGGCAGCGCCGGGTGAGGATGGTGTAGCTGGGCCTGATGATTGTGTGCTACTAGACCAGTTAAAGAACTCTGAGTCCCTCTTGAACCTGGAGGCATTGTTGGCTCACCTATCTGTGAGTAGACATTCAGAGTTGGTTGCTTTGATCCGCAGGTATCTCTTGCTGTTTGGCAACACCCCCTCCTGTACGCATTTGATTGAACACAACATCGACGTTGGGGGGTGCGGAGCCGATCTGGCAGCGGTTCTATCGGGTGTCAGTGGAGAACTGTAGCCATCTGGATGGCGAGATTAGATATATGTTAGAGAATGGTATTGCGCAGCCGTCCTCCTCTAGCTGGGCTTCTCCATGTCTTTTGGTGAATAAACCTGATGGTACATTTAGGTTTTGTACCGACTACCAAAATGTCAACAGTGTCACAAAGCCTGACTCCTATCCCCTTCCTCGTATGGAGGATTGTGTTGATCAGGTCGAATCTGCTGCGTTTGTCAGCATATTTGATCTCTTGAAGGGATACTGGCAGGTTCCACTGTCAGCACGTGCTAGAGAGATAGCCGTCTTTATCACGCCGTCGGGGCTGTATTTGTACTCAGTAATGAGTTTTGGATTGAGGAACGCCCCAGCCACCTTTCAGCGCTTGATGAATCGAATTGTTGGAGGGTTGCGCTGTTTACCTGGATGATGTGGTTGTCTTTAGTGACACTTGGGAGCAGCATCTCTCCCGGGTGGGGGAGCTGTTTGATCGTCTGACTGAGGCACGTCTCACTGTTAACCTCGCAAAGTGAGTTTGCACAGGCCACTGTGACGTACCTCGGTAAGGTGGTTGGACAGGGTCAGATGCATCCAGTGCGTGCAAAAGTGGCCACTATCAATCTGTCCCAGATTTGTCTCTCATTACTTGGATGCTCTGCCACCGGTGACATTCTCCAACATGGATGTCTCAAGCCTGCTTGGGAGAATGGAGCAGCTGTACGTGGAGGTCAGCTCTATGAAACATGCAATGCAGATACATGCTAATGTGAGCAAAGATCTTCGGTTTATCACTGAGAAGATCGATCACCGAGTGTGTGCACTGGAGTGCTCTGCTGACCTGACTGGGGGCAATGTTCCAGATACGTCGGTGGCGGTGGTTGGGGCCACTGTCATGAGCACGATAGATGGAGCCACCGGCCTGGTTGGCACGGTATCTGGGGCTGCACCGGTGGAAGCCCCGGGCCTGGAAGCAAAGGAAGGAGCTTCAGCAGTGGTCTCCACTCTGGAAGTGGAGAAGGCTGAGGTAGTAGAGGGTCCTGGTGGATTAACGTCTCTGCCAGGCACCTCAATGTGGAGTCAAGTCGTGAAACATCGCCCCGTGAAAGTTGCTATTCACTCAAGCTCACGTACTGTTAACCCTGGGCAGAAATAGAAATCCAGCAATGTTATTGGTACCGGAGCTGGGAGTAATATCAAGGTGGTAAAGACGAAGCTGGTGAGTGTTTTTGCCACCAAGTTCACACCAGACCTAGACGCTGACACTCTGTCTGGGTATCTTAAAGATAAACTTGGCCGTGATGTTATCTGTCAAAAGATTGGCTCTGTACACAGTAGATTCAGCTCATTGAAAATATCTGCCAAATGCAGTGAGGTTGGAGAAATGTACAATCCGGAGCTCTGGCCTGAAGGGGCACTTGTCCAGTGCTATTATGAGCCAGGTGGAGTTATCGGGTCAAACACTGCTTTTTTTGCGGGGTGGATTAGTATGCCTGCTGGTGATATGATCACTCACTAGTCTTGCTAAATGAACATTCGAGTTTTGTCATACAACTGTCATGGCCTGCGTCTGGGCCAGAGCACAGGGGATAAAGCTCGCCGCATAGTGTTGAAAACCTTTTGGAGAACTGTGACATACTATGTATGCAAGAGACATTTTTAGCAAAGCAAGAGCTGGAAAAACTAAACTCCTTCAATGAGAACTTTCATGGGGCTGGGCAGTCTACAACTGACCTTGGCGTGGGAATAGTCAGAGGCAGGATACCAGGGGGTGTGGCTATTCTATAGAATAAGAAGCTCGACTCATTGATAAATGTGGTTAGGCTTGGTGTTGACTGGTGCATTGCAATACAATTTACTCACAATGACAGGGAATTCTTTATCCTAAATGTGTATACACCCTATGAATACCAGCAGAATGAGGATGAATATTTAAATAGGCTTGCATTCATCAATTCCTTTATTCAAGATAATACTTCTTCCAGTGTGTATGTCATTGGGGATTTGAATGCTGATATCTCAGACAGGAATTCGTTATTTGCTAATCACATGGTTCAGTTCTGTTGTGGTGATACAGCGTTGAGGGTAGATTCACCAGGGGCTGCTGCTCCTTTAAGGCAGACGTTCGGAGTGCTGACATAGGCACTGCTTAGAGTTTCCGGGGTGGAGCCATGTTTGCAGCAGCCTAGCGGTTAGCTGGTTGCCACGAGAGATTGTGCTGTATCGATGTCGTTTTGTGTGGAGAGTAAACGGAATTGACTCGACTCGATCTCTCCATCTCCTCATTCCTGCATTCCCACACTGTCAAGATAATAATCTTATATTGTCAAGCAAAGTCTTGTTGCCTACAAATACTTTTACATACATAAGTGAGGCCTGGCACACTACGTCATGGCTGGGCCACTGTATTTGCACTGCTGATGCACATGCCTTGTTGGGGAGTATGGGTATTATGTATGGGGCAGCAACGATTGATCACGTACCTCTTGCTATGGCTATAAATGTTGAACATCTGCCTGTGCTGTTTAGTAATGGAGATAGTGATAATGCAGGAAGGTTGGACTGGTCAACTCTTACAAAGGAGGACATCTTAGCCTATCATGCCCGTACAGATGAAACCTTGGGTAATATAAATCTGCTTAGAGATGCAGTTATGTGCAGAGACATTAATTGTAAGGGATAGGAGAGATCTCTGCTGCATGTATGGTGATATTGTTAGTGGTCTGTATGAAGGTAGTAAGCCTTACTATAAGTATAAAAATAAGACGCATAACCTCAGGCCTGGTTGGAACAAGTATGTAGCTGGGTATCATGAAGAACCAGGTGAAGCCTTTAAATCATGTGCTATGGCAGGCAGACCCAGACAAGGGCCTGAGCTTGAACACAAGAAGCTCACTAATGCAAGCTACAAGTATGCCATTCGCTTCATTTGTAAAAATGAGCAAGCCATGAGGGCAGATTCTATGGCTAAGAAGCTGCTAGGAAACAAGTTTGCTAATTTTTGGAAAGCAGTGGGAGTTCTCAACAACTGTAAAACATCTCTACTATGCACTGTTGGTGGTATCTCCGGTACACACAATATTGCTGAGTTATGACGACAGGATTATAGTACCTTATTCAATTGTGTCCACAGTGATCTGTATAAGGTGGGCAATATTGAGAGTGATGATTCAATGGTCATCATGTCACACGAGGTGTACCAAGCTATACACAAGCCGTCTGTCAACAAGGCAAGTGGCTTAGATCATATTACTGCTGAACACCTTAAATATGCCAGTCCGAGGATAGCTCCTCTCCTTGCTATCTGTTTTACTGGCTTTATGATCCACGGCTTGTTACCAGACTCAGTGTTGTCTGTACTGTTAGTGCCAGTCATTAAGGACAAAGCTGGAAAGTATGCAGCCTAGATAACTACAGGCCTATAGCTCTAGCCAGCATACTGTCAAAAGTCCTAGAAAGAATACTGCTGGATAGAGTGCATGAATTTATCAACTCCACAGATAACCAGTTTGGTTTTAAAGGTAAACATGGCACTGACTTAGGTATATATGCCTTAAAGGAAATTGTAAACAAATACAGAGGCCAAAACTAATCAGTTCTTATGTGTTTTATTGATGCTTCTAAAGCTTTTGATCGTGTTAATCATAGAAAGTTGTTTGTTAAATTGAGTCAAAGAGGGGAGCCTAAATACATTGTGAGAATTCTGGCTTATTGGTATGCCCACCAGACTATGCAAGTGAAATTGGATAATGGTGTTTCAGCCCAATTTGGGGTTAGCAATGGTGTCAGACAAGGGGGAATTCTGTCTCCAGTTCTCCACAATTTATACATTGATGATTTGTCCAAGCAGCTGAAAGCCTGCAACACTGGGTGCATGACTAGCAATACCTTGGTGAACCCTATTATGTATGCAGATGACCTTGTCATTCTTAGTCCCTGTAGCGCTGGTCTCCAGCTGCTCCTTGATATACACTCACCGGCCACTTTATTAGGCACACCTGTCCAACTGCTCGTTAACGCAAATTTCTAATCAGCCAATCACATGGCAGCAACTCAATGCATTTAGGCATGTAGACATGGTCAAGACGATCTGCTGCAGTTCAAACCGAGCATCAGAATGGGGAAGAAAGGTGATTTAAGTGACTTTGAATGTGGCATGGTTGTTGGTGCCAGACGGGCTGGTCTGAGTATTTCAGAAACTGCTGATCTGCTGGGATTTTCACGCACAACCATCTCTAGGGTTTACAGAGAATGGTCCGAAAAAGAGAAAATATCCAGTGAGCGGCAGTTCTGTGGGCGAAAATGCCTTGTTGATGCCAGAGGTCAGAGAAGAATGGCCAGACTGGTTCGAGCTGATAGAAAGGCAACAGTAACTCAAATAACCACTCATTACAACCGAGGTATGCAGAAGAGCATCTCTGAACGCACAACACGTCGAACCTTGAGGCAGATGGGCTACAGCAACAGAAGACCACACCGGGTGCCACTCCTGTCAGCTTAGAACAGGAAGCTGAGGCTACAATTCGCACAGGCTCACCAAAATTGGACAATAGAAGATTGGAAAAACATTGCCTGGTCTGATGAGTCTCGATTTCTGCTGCGACATTCGGATGGTAGGGTCAGAATTTGGCGTCAACAACATGAAAGCATGGATCCATCCTGCCTTGTATCAACGGTTCAGGCTGGTGGTGGTGGTGTAATGGTGTGGGGGATATTTTCTTGGCACACTTTGGGCCCCTTAGTACCAATTGAGCATCGTATCAACGCCACAGCCTACCTGAGTATTGTTGCTGACCATGTCCATCCCTTTATGACCACAGTGTTCCCATCTTCGGATGGCTACTTCCAGCAGGATAACGCGCCATGTCATAAAGCTCGAATCATTTCAGACTGGTTTCTTGAACATGACAATGAGTTCACTGTACTCAAATGGCCTCCACAGTCACCAGATCTCAATCCAATAGAGCACCTTTGGGATGTGGTGGACCGGGAGATTCACATCATTGATGTGCAGCCGACAAATCTGCAGCAACTGCGTGATGCTATCATGTCAATATGGACCAAACTCTCTGAGGAATGTTTCCAGTACCTTGTTGAACCTATGCCACGAAGGATTAAGGCAGTTCTGAAGGCAAAAGGGGGTCCAACCCAGTACTAGCAACGTGTACCTAATAAAGTGGCCAGTGAGTGTATGTTCTATGTATGGCATGGAGCATGATATCAAATACAATGCTAGTAAGAGCGTTGTCATGATCTGCAGAACCAAAGAGATCTATCATCTAAAATTTCCTGATTTTAAATTCTCTGATAATAATCTTGTGGTATGTAATAAGGTGAAATATCTTGGGCACTATATTACTAAACAAATGACAGACGATGATGATATTTATAGGCAATGCCGCATGATGTATGCACACGCAAACACTCTGTCACGCAAGCTTCGTATGTGTTCAGTTAGTGTGAAGATGTGCTCTGTTCAGAGCATATTGTACAACACTCTACACTGCACACCTGTGGTCAAACTATAAAAAAGCAAGCTTACAGAGGCTTTGAGTAGCTTATAATGATGCTATGAGAATACTACTAAAAAGACCTACTAGATGGTGTAGTGCAAGTGAAATGTTTCAATACCTTTCAGGCTCTTCTAAGAAACCCATTACACGCTGTCCGTCTTGGGAGAGAGATCCCTCCTCTGTTGCTCTCCCTGAGGTTTCTTCCTATTTTTTCTCCCTGTTAAAGGGGTTTTTTAGGGAGTTTTTCCTTATCCGATGAGAGGGTCTAAGGACAGGATGTTGTGTTGCTGTTAAGCCCACTGAGGCAAATTTGTAATTTGTGATATTGGGCTATACAAATAAAATTGATTTGATTTGATTTGAAAGCTCATGTATAAATGTATTTACCGGCTCAGTGACTCTAATAATGTAATCATCAAGAGTTTAACTAATATAAGATTCAGTGCCACACGCTACCAATCCCGGCAGTGGGATCACTGGTATAGCTGCCTTCTTATAACACACTGACTTGTTCCATTTATGTGATTTTAGTGTGTTTACTCTGTGTATTGTCCAGGGTTTGTCTTTTATCTATTTGTCTTTGTCTGTCTTGGACCCTGAGTCTGCAATAAAGTTTTGAATTGAATTGTACCCTGTCCCATCGACCAACAAAGAGTTTCAATGCTTTGTAGGGTTGGTGGGTTACTACCGTGGGTTTTGTCGGAACTTTTCCATGGTTGTGGCTCCCCTGACTAGTTTGCTTAAGTTTAAGGCCAAATTTGAGTGGGATCGATCATGTCAGCTGGCATTTGAGAATGTTAAACAACTTTTGACCTCGGGTCTAGTTCTAGCTGCACCTAGATTCGATGTTCTGTTTTCACTCCAGGTAGACGCCAGCAACGTTGGGGCTGGTGCTGTGCTGCTGCAGGCAGATGGTTCGGGGGTGGATCGACCCATTAGTTTTTTCTCTAAAAAGCTCAGCACCAACCAGGCTAAACTACTCGGTGATCGAGAAGGAGGCGCTTGTGTTGATCTGGGCGCTGATCCACTTTTAGATTTATGTGGGGTCAGGGGTCGTTCCGTTAGTGGTTTATACAAACCATAACCCTCTTGTGTTCCTGAGGTCCATGCTGTGCCCAAATTAGAGGGTCATGCAGTGGTGCCTGTTTTTGCAGGCATACCACTTGGACATGCGTCACATTAGGGGGCTAGACAATTTTGTGGCAGATGCTCTTTCCCGTGCCCCTGCTCCCTGAGTTGGGTTAGGGTACGGCTAGTATTTGTGTTCCGTGTGGTGTTTGTACTGTCCTTCTGTCTCTGTCTCCGTACCTCCTCTGTCTCCGTCATTCTGGCTCTCTCGCCTCTCTTACATTTGCTTCCTAGGGCCCTTGGTTGCTGAGGGGTGGGGGTCCGTTAGGGGAGGTGACCGGAGGAGGCGGAGGTTGTCCCAGGTCAGGCTAGTATTTTGGTTTTTTTAAAAAAAAATTATTTGGTTTGATTTGTTTGTGTCTTGCTTGTTTTGTTGTTGTGCCTGTTAGTTTCGGGTCCTTTAAGGTCCCCGATTTTTTTTTTGGGAGGGGGGGGTTACGGCCTCCTCTTCCTGCCTGCTGGCTTTGTCTCTGTTTCAGTTCCAGGTGGGCATGTTTTGCACTTTGTTGTTCCCGCGCTCTGGGGAGGCTTCCAGGGGATCTGCGCACTTCCTGAGACTTCCGGATCCCACCGCTTCCTCTCTCCGACCAGCACATTGTTTTTTGAACTTTATTCATCTTTTTTTTCCGTATTATTAAATATTTTGATTGCTATTGCAACCCTCGTCTTGTCTCTCTTTTGTTACATCCCTTGAGCCAGGGTTGTAACACCAACCATCTGCATGTCCTCTCTCACCACATCCATAAACCTCCTCTTTGGCCTTCCTCTTTTCCTCTTCCCTGGCAGTTCCATATTCAGCATCCTTCTTCCAATATACCCAATATCTCTCCTCTGCACATATCCAAACCATCTCAATCTTGCCTCACTTGCTTTGTCTCCAAACCCGTCCAGCAAAGACCAGGGAATGACAACATTTAAGTTAAATCATGTTATTAATGATAAAAATCCCAGACCATATCTAATCTCATATTTCATGTCAATATTACCCAGCTCTACCTTGTTTCCTTACTTGTGTAACGTCTGTAAAATCCCGAAGTTCAGTGGGGTTTTTTTAGGAATGCACTGATACCTACACTGTTATTGGATAGTTGGTCGATACCAGGCTAAAATGGAGTATAGGTATCAGAGATTTTACCAAAGACTAAAATCTGCTACCCAAAGCCATGTGTAACATATCAAATAAAAGCAGTGCTGATTCAGCATTCACACTATTGTTCTATTTCTTATTCTTCTTCCGTACGTTTTTCGGCGTCTAACTACTTCTGCATACTTTGTGCTACAGAAACCATTCAACTATCAAATGTTCCGCTTTTTAAGGACATTTCTGCTTCCATTCAACTTTTTTTCTAATATATACACTACCGTTCAAAAGTTTGGGATCACCCAAACAATTTCGTGTTTTCCATGAAAAGTCACACTTATTCACCACCATATGTTGTGAAATGAATAGAAAATAGAGTCAAGACATTGACAAGGTTAGAAATAATGATTTGTATTTGAAATAAGATTTTTTTTACATCAAACTTTGCTTTCGTCAAAGAATCCTCCATTTGCAGCAATTACAGCATTGCAGACCTTTGGCATTCTAGCTGTTAATTTGTTGAGGTAATCTGGAGAAATTGCACCCCACGCTTCCAGAAGCAGCTCCCACAAGTTGGATTGGTTGGATGGGCACTTCTTTGAGCAGATTGAGTTTCTGGAGCATCACATTTGTGGGGTCAATTAAACGCTCAAAATGGCCAGAAAAAGAGAACTTTCATCTGAAACTCGACAGTCTATTCTTGTTCTTAGAAATGAAGGCTATTCCATGCGAGAAATTGCTAAGAAATTGAAGATTTCCTACACCGGTGTGTACTACTCCCTTCAGAGGACAGCACAAACAGGCTCTAACAGGTACTATTTAATGAAGATGCCAGTTGGGGACCTGTGAGGCGTCGGTTTCTCAAACTAGAGACTCTAATGTACTTATCTTCTTGCTCAGTTGTGCAACGCGGCCTCCCACTTCTTTTTCTACTCTGGTTAGAGCCTGTTTGTGCTGTCCTCTGAAGGGAGTAGTACACACCGGTGTAGGAAATCTTCAATTTCTTAGCAATTTCTCGCATGGAATAGCCTTCATTTCTAAGAACAAGAATAGACTGTCGAGTTTCAGATGAAAGTTCTCTTTTTCTGGCCATTTTGAGCGTTTAATTGACCCCACAAATGTGATGCTCCAGAAACTCAATCTGCTCAAAGAAGTGCCCATCCAACCAATCCAACTTGTGGGAGCTGCTTCTGGAAGCGTGGGGTGCAATTTCTCCAGATTACCTCAACAAATTAACAGCTAGAATGCCAAAGGTCTGCAATGCTGTAATTGCTGCAAATGGAGGATTCTTTGACGAAAGCAAAGTTTGATGTAAAAAAAATCTTATTTCAAATACAAATCATTATTTCTAACCTTGTCAATGTCTTGACTCTATTTTCTATTCATTTCACAACATATGGTGGTGAATAAGTGTGACTTTTCATGGAAAACACAAAATTGTTTGGGTGATCCCAAACTTTTGAACGGTAGTGTATACGTTCAAAACATTAAGCTTTTTATGAATTTTTTTCTCATTCAAATGAATGGAGAGAATGTTCAAATCCTCAAAAACCTTCTGCTCTTTGAAATGTAACTACGTTGGCATACTTTCACCTAGTAACGTCATTTAAACAGGTCACGACTTTCTGCTATGAAGCTTACATTGAGATTTTTGATATCGTTTATAGTTTTTCATTTATCTCAGTTTAAGTTTTATGCTTTTTCTGACAGTTTTTGAGTTAATAATGGGTGTGTATTTGAGAGGTCTTCAGCTGTTCTGCCTCCCTTAAAATGTTTTTGCTTCTGCTCTTCCTGCTTCTACATCTTTCACTTCTAACACTCAATTTTAAGTAGAAATATAGACAAATAAGTGCTGTGTCACACAGTGTGACTCCTAAAACTGTATGACTTACGGTTTTTGAAAACTGGCGCTTTAAGCAACAAGAGGAGCCTCAGCTGCTCCATAGACTGTAACACAAATTGAGGAGCGCATTTTCAGGGAAAAACTGAAAACTCCCCCGTCTTCAACTCGTTCATGCGGCCGCATTTTTGACACCAGGAACACCAATCTTGAAAAAGACATGCAGGAAACTCTTGTGGTTTTGTTGGTCTCGTAACTTTGCTGACACGAGTTATGGTTTTTTACTTGAGGGAAGACTTTTGAGGGGGTCCACTGAGCAACTTCTCACTTTTGTCTCTGTCTCACTCAGGAGAAACTAAGCACTGACAATTGCCATGGCAACCTCTGAGTGCAGTGTGGCACACAGCTGATTAAATGACTTCTCTGATGTCTGGTTTGGATCAAACACTTGACTGACATTTCTTGTCAAAGTCCTGCTACAGTGTTTCCACATGACATACAAGCCACGTGGATTTACACACATTTCAACAGATTTCACAGAAAATATGTCTTTGTACAGATTTAGTCAGGAGACATTTGGCAGTTACTTTCGGTTTCTTCTAGCCGATTCTACACTTACACACCCACACCAAACACTTACACAAACACACACACACACACAACTGAGACTTAATCTTTCCATTTCAAATGTTAAAAAATTCAAACCTTCATCTTTTTCATGGTACACTTCATACGTCTGATATTAATACACATAATTTCCTTTTAAAAAGTTTCAATGTATTTCAATTCTACTCCCAGCTAGGCAGTATATAATTTTTCCTGTCAGCTGTTTCACCTACATTTTTTCAACTGTGATTTTTCAGTTGATAACACTCAGCAATTTTTTAGCATTGCTTCAGCAATTTCCTTCAGCTTTCAGCTTCCTCGTTTTACTTTTACAATTCAGCTGTTTTTACAGCAAATTTCAGCATTGCTTCGGCAATTTCCTTCAGCTATCAGCATTCAGACCCATTTTCTGCAGGAAATGCATTTTCTAGTCGCAACCATTCCCCAGTCCTCCGTGAGTAGTACACATGGCCATTGAAACTCTAGTTGGTGGTCACGCCTATTTGCATACGAAACCAATCATCGGTTTCGGCCGTTACGCAACTGTATTGTTTATCAGGGCGGGGATACCTGCAGTCAGTTGAGACGTGCGAGGTCACTTGAGTAAGTGAAGAAACGTTTCTCCCACTAAACGTTGTGTCCAAATGAACTGATTCACCTTTCTGTGATTTTCTTACCTAGATTATTAAGCATGCATAAAGGCACTGACTTTATCTCAATTATTTTGCCTATCGACCCCAAACTAACGTCTATGTCTGGACTGTTCAGGAAAACTAAAAGATCAGATCGGTACTCGATACTTAAGATTCGTATTTGGATTGGCAATTGTGTTTTGTTTTTTTATAAGTTTCCACCCATCCGTTAACCAAACCGCTTATCCTGCTCTCAGGGTTTTAAATGTTTGTACAGTATGTTTACGTCTTTGGAAAATTAAATAAAGGAAAAAGAAAAAACTTGTTTGTAGCTATTGCTGCCAGATGGTGGGACAGCGGATTTCAGCATTAATCTCTAGTTGATTAGAGTTCATGAAGAATTTTCCTAAACATTGATTGCCTGACTTTATTGTTGGTATTTTGAAAGTTAGCGTTGGTTAGCCAGCTATGCTAACGCTAGCTGTGTTTTTACTCACAGTCTGTCTCGTCCCCCAGCAGGAGAAGATCCCGGAGTTGTTTCCTCAAGCTCTCGTTCTCCCGCTGAGTCCGGGCCGCCTCCTCCTGGTACTCCGTCACCGTGTCTCCCACCACGTCCAGGATCTCCCTCACCACCTCCGCCAAACGCTCCGTTAAATAAGCGTTCAACAGCTGTAGTTTTGTCATTCTGAGAAACCATAAATGGTACAGTAGCTATCACAGGGAAAGAGGACGCGCAACACATATATGGAAAATGATGCAGAAGCAGAACAAGAAACAGAAAACGCAGAAGAAGAAGCAGAAGACGCAAAAGAAGAAGTGTCGCCATCTGCTGGATGGCGACAGCTTTCTCTAAGAGAAACTGCCTGCCACAAGGTGGTAGTAGCCACAAACATAATTACCAAACGTGTGTGTGTGTGTGTGTGTGTGTGTGTGTGTGTGTGTGTGTGTGTGTGTGTGTGTGTGTGTGTGTGTGTGTGTGTGTGTGTGTGTGTGTGTTGAACAGCGAGGTGTGTTCGATATGACTTTTCCAACCGCCGCAAAACAACACTAAAGAAGATTTTTGAGAGGACCAACAGAGAGACATTTTGGTCAGTCCTAACTTCTTCAACGGTCTATTATACGGTTAGTACTTGGGTTTGGAGTTGAAGGTTAGAATTGGGATTCCAACACAACACAACACTTGCTGATTTTATGATTAGTCCTCTCCCAGCCCGGTATCACGCCAAAGCATGTAATACACCCGCCGGTCCAACTTGGAGCCTATCCCAGCAATCATTGAGCGGCAGGCGGGGTGACACCCTGGACAGGCCGCCAGGCCCACACACACACACACACACACACACACACACACACACACACACACACACACACACACAGGTGTGGCTGGATACAACTGGGGAGATAAAGGGAGACTTTTTTTTTTTTACAAAATTACTTGCTTTCTTGGCGCAATCTCATAATGTCCTTCCAGTTAAGATTATTTTCACACCATGATTTATTTATTTTTATCTTATGGATTGCTTGTCAAGCAACAATTTTAAAATTAGATTTGGATCAATTACTTCTGGAGAGGGCAAAAAACAAAACCCCATATGATCTAAATGGACATTTACGAGAGAGACAAAAGGGGGATGGACAGAGAGAGAGAGAGCGATGAGTGACAGATAGAAAAAACAGACGGAAAGAGAGCAAGAGAGATTATAAAAGATGGACACAGAACTGCATTGAAGGAGACAGCTGGAGAGAATTACAGCCAACCATGGGGGATTTCATTAACCCTTTTTGACTGAATTATCTAATCAATAAATTGAATTAAAGGAGGAGCCGCCTCTCCTTTCATGATCTGCATCTGCTTGGCCAAAGTCAATTGACGATATGTGTACCCCCAATGGAGTCCTGACGTAGATAGCGTGAGATAAATGGCTGTGATAACTGCCCCGGTCACAATGACAAATTAGTCCCATTTTAGAAAGTAGTGGCTTTATTTTTAGAGAAAATTTGCCAGCATTTTAAGGTTGCTTATATGGAGTATGCGATAACTGCATCTTTTTTTATTTCACAGTGGGCTTTTCTTGAATGTGCTGCCAGTTTTCAAAGAGTGCCTCTTAATGCGTTAGCATGCATTTAAGGTTTGAAATGTATGAAGATAGTACAGAAGTGGACCTGGAGTGTAAGGCTGGTCTGGATCAGTGGTTCTCAATCAGGTCCTCAGGTACCACCAGTACTGCTGGTTTTCTGTTCCATCAGGTAGTTCATTCATTACATTCACCATGTTATTCCAGTTGGTCCAGCCCCCATCAGGGAGCTGTTAGACCTGGAACAACATGGTGAATGTAATTAAGTAGAAAACCTTTGGTACTGGGGCGGCATGGTGGCGCAGTGGTTAGCGCGGTTGCCTCACAGCAAGAAGGTCCTGGGTTCGAGCCCCGGGGTAGTCCAGCCTTGGGCTTGCCCGGTGTGTGGAGTTTGCATGTTCTCCCCTTGTCTGCGTGGGTTTCCTCTGGGTGCTCTGGTTTCCTCCTACAGTCCAAAGACATGCAGGTCAGGTGACTCGGCCGTAATGAATTGTCCCTAGGCGTGAATGTTTGTACGCATGTGTGTCGGCCTTGTGATGGCCTGGCGGCCAGTCCAGGATGTCTCCCCACCTGCCGCCCAATTACTGCTGGGATAGGCGCCAGCATCCCCGTGACCCTGAGAGCAGGATAAGCGGTTCGGATAATGGATGGATGGATGGACCAACCCAAGGACCTGTTTGAGAACTACTGGTCTAGAAATGGTTTCGAAAACTGGTATTTAATCATGTGCTATGAAGAGCCATATGTGTGTAGGTTTCCTTTCCAATCCAGCGTTTACACCATCTGACTTCTCTTGTCAGTCCTTCGCTGTCTGATCAATAGTATGGCAGTTAGTGAAATCAGCTGGTGTCACGTTTGGCTGGAGAAAAACCCTGTGTACACATGGCTCTCCGTGACCTAGAAAACCATTTCTAGACTATAATCTGACATTATGGTTGGAATGACATTCTGCATACACATGGCCCTGGCCATCCATGGCACATGATTGAGTATCACTGTGTTAAAATAATGAGAGCACCTTAAAGCAAACCAAAACCAGTTTGAAGCCCAAAAAGTATCATCAGCTGTATTCAGCCATGTGTATGCAGGTTTTCATTCCAACCCAGCATTGCACCCACTGGCACGCCCATACATACCTACGGTACCAAGTATATGGAGGTGTGTTTCGGCGGGTGGCGTTTCGGTTGGGACTTTGTTATGGTCGCGGTGTCGGTTCCCCTCCTGGGCGCAGATTTCCTGTGTGCCTTCACTCTGCTGGTGGATGTTACGAACTGTCACTTGATCGATGCTGTCTCTTTCGGTACATACCCATGCACACTGGGAGGTGCAGGAACACTCGGCCTGTCAAACATGCTCGCTGCCGGAGATACGTATCAACGACTGCTCGCAGAGTTCCCTGACCTCACCACACCTACATTCTCATCAGCGGTGGCCAAGCACGGCGTGGAGCACCATATTGCCACCGATGGCCCCCCGGTCTACGCACGTGCTCGGCGCTTCGACTCTGCTAAGCTCGCGATTGCCAGAGAGGAGTTTGCCATCATGGAACGCCTCGGCATTCTGCGCCGCTCAGACAGCCCTTGGGCCTCCCCCCTGCATATGGTTTCTAAGGCTGACGGCGGTTGGCGTCCCTGTGGCGATTTTCATCACCTAAACAACGCCACAACCCCGACCGGTACCCTGTCCCACACATACAGGACTTCTCCGCTCACCTGGCAGGGGCCAACATCTTTTCCAAAGTGGATTTGGTGCGGGGCTACCACCAGGTACTGGTCCACCCTTGGGACGTGCCCAAGACAGCAGTCATCATACCGTTTGGACTCTTCGAGTTCCTGCAGATAACCTTTGGCCTCACGGGGGCAGCGCAGACGTTCCAGCGGCTTATGGACTCTGTGCTACGGGATATGCCGTTCTTGTTTGTTTACTTGGACGATATTCTCGTGGCCAGCGCGTCTGCGGAGGAGCACCTGATGCACCTCCGGCAGTTTGAGCGGCTCAGTACGCATGGACTCACAGTCAACCCAGCCAAGTGCCAGTTCGGCCTGTTGTCCATTGACTTCCTCGGCCACAGCATCTCCCAGTAAGGAGTCGTTCTGCTTCCCGCTATAGTGGACGCCGTTGCCAGTTTCCCACGCCCTCGCACCGTGAAGTCCCTGCAGGAGTTCCTGGGCATGGTGAACTTTTATAATAGGTTCATTCCCCGCGCAGCTCACCGCATGCGGCCCTTGTTCGAGGCCCTGCGGGGCAAGGAAACCAAGGGCGAGGTAGACTGGTCCTCAGGGATGGATGAAGCTTTCGATGATGCCAAGGCTGCGCTGGCCAACGCTGAGCTGGCGCATCCCATCCCCCACCGACCTGATTGCCCTCATGACCGATGCCTCTGACTATGCGGTCGGGGCGGTGTGCGAGCAGTGGGTGGGCGGTGCCTGGTAGCCCCTTGCCTTCTTTAGCAAACAGCTCAAAGAGAACGAGAGGAAGTACAGCACTTTCGACCGGGAGCTCCTGGGTCTCTTCCTCGCCACCCGACACTTCAGTTTCCTGTTGGAAGGCTGCCGTTTCACTGCCTTCGTCGACTACAACCCACTGACATTTGCCATGGCCAAGTCCTCCGAGCCGTGGTCTGGGTGCCAACAGCGTCAGCTTTCTGCCATCTCGGAGTTTACCACGGACAACCGGCACGTGGCTGGCAAGGACAACTTGGTCACCAACTGCCTCTCCCGGGGGGTGGCAGGGTCCGTTCACTTGGGACTCGATTACGCTGCCATGGCTGCAGACCAAGCCACTGATGCGGACATCCAGGCCAATCGGATGGCTGCTACGGACTGCGGTTGGAGGATATGGTGTTTGACAGCGCCAATGCCACGCTCCTCTGCGACGTTTCCATGGACCAGCCCTGCCCCATGGTGCCCACCGGCTGGCAACGCTGTGTTTTTGATGGTATCCATGGCCTATCCCACCCGGGTGTGAAGGCATTCACTAAGCTGATGGGGGCCAAGTTTGCCTGGCCCGGCCTCAGCAAGGACGTCAAGACCTGGGCTGACTTCTGCGTGGCGTGCCAGCGTTCCAAGGTACACTGTCATACCAAAGCCCCCTTGGCACCGTTCCTTGTGCCCGAGAGGCGTTTTGACCATATGAATGTGGACCTGGTGGGCCCCCTGTCCCCCTCCCACGAGTTCACTCACCTTCTCACCATGGTGGATAGGACCACCAGGTGGCCGGAAGCTGTTCCCCTGTCATCGAACATGTCTACTGAAGTGGCCCGGGCGTTCATTGGGTCCTGGGTGGCCCGTTTTGGCATGCCAGCTGACCTCCACTCCGACAGGGACCCACAGATCATGTCCGAGCTCTGGACTGCAGTCGCGACGGGGCTGGGGGTGAAGCTCCACTCTACCATGGCGTAAAACCCACAGGGCAACGGACTTTGTGAGCAGTTTCATCAGTCTATGAAGGCCGCTCTTCGTGCCAGCCTCACGGATTGACCGCCTCTCGTTGGTCATGCTCGGCCTTCGCTCCACCTCCAAGGAAGACTTCCAGTCCTCATCTGCCAAGCTGGTTTACGGCCAGCCGCTGCGTGTCTCGGGGTAGTTTTTCCCGGACACTGTGGCCCCCTGTTCTGCAGCTTCTCATCGGGCTGTGGCCTGGGACAGTGCCAACGCTTTCGCTCTGATCCCTACATCTCACCACTGCGTCCCTCAGTCCTGTGTGACCAAGAATCTGCTGTCAGCCAGGTAGGTCTTCATCCGCCATGACAGCCACTGTACAACCCTGCAGCCCCCCATCATAGGGGGGCTGCAGGGCCCCGCGTCCTGAAAGCGGGGCCTCAGAACTTTGTGGTGGACATGGGGGGCAAGCCGGAGCGGGTCTCGGTAGACCATCTCAAGCCTGGCCATTTGGACCTGGGTGGGCCAGTCGAACTAGCCCTGCCCCCATGGCGGTGTTGCCCCCATCTCGGGCCACCGGCCCAGCCTCGGCCCCTACCAGGGCTCCAGCTCTGTCCCCTCCCCCTGCCCTTGCCCCCGCCCCTGCCCCCATACCCTTTCAGCACAGCCATTTTGGCCGCCTGGTCCGCCCCCCGAGACGTTGACTGTTTCACTGGGGACTGTTCGTCTGTTGGCTGTTTGTGTTTCATTGAGTACTGTTGTGTTACATTACTGTTTTGCATTTTTTCGTGATGGTGAATTCTGGGGGAGTGGGGGGGGGCTGTGTGGTGATACACAATGGAGGATAGATTCACCAGGGGCTGCTGCTCCTTTAAAGAAGACGTTCAGAGTTATGACGGAGCCACGGTTTAGAGTTTCCCAGAAAGCGGAACCATGTTTTTAACAGCCTAGCCGTTAGCTTGTTGCCACGAGAGATTGTGCTGTATCGGTGTTGTTTTCCTGCACTCCCACAACATGGTGAATATGGAAATAGAGGGATAAAACGAGCAAACACTGGCAAAGAGGTATTGACAATGGTCAACACAGAGCAGTTAGCGAGAAATCATTATTATCTCTCTGCTATCATTGGTTTCAGTCACAAAAGGGGGACAGTTGTGGCCTGTTTCTCTCTTTATTTGAATACACTCTAAGGAAAGATCAAGTATTACAGAAAATATTGATGATGATACCCGAAAATGCACGATATACTTCACACACCAGATAAAACGAGTTGATTAGCATAATGAGTGATATACTGACAGAGAAAATTGTTGATGAAATTGGCGAGTCCTGGTGTGCTATTAAAGCGGACGGCACACGGGACCCAACGGGTTGAGAATATTTCCATTGTTCTGCGATTTGTAGCAGATAATTATGAGGTGAGGGAACGGCTGTTGACCATAGCCAGTGCAGAGACTGCTGATGTGCAGATGCAAGTGGAAAGATGATGTCATGCGGAGAGTCAACTCGCAGCGGAATCACCGCCTTCAACTCTACTAATCGGTGAGTTCAATATTCTGTTCTATTTAGCAAAATTATTGTGGAAGGTATCTGTTGTGCCATTTAAAGTTGTGTGACTGGCTGCCAAGACCCACCCTATTTGTGAGTGGGTTAAGCGAGAATGCGCATGAGAGATATTATTGCCACTCGCCCTAGTGGATGTGGACTGATGGCTATAGGCCCTACCTTTTCTGTATGGGAAGTGGTTGTACTAAGATGCATAAGCTGGGAACAAGTTGCTATGTTTTGTGCCAATTAGATTGCAAGCCTTTATTTGTCTACTATATATATATATATATGTGTGTGTGTGTGTGTGTGTGTGTGTGTGTGTGTGTGTGTGTGTGTGTGTTTGGGTGCCTTTGACAGTGGTCAGATTGGTAATTTTCCATGTTAATATTCCCCTCCCCCTCATTATTCACAATGCCCCTCTAACAAAATTGCTTGCCTTGGAGCCGAGGCTGCAATTACCTCTTTCTCCGTCCCGGTCGCTGCTCCACCCCTCAGCTGATCCTGGGAGGGCTGCAGACGACCACATGCCTCCTCCATATATGTGGAGTCTCCAGCCGCTTCTTTTCACCTAACAGTGAGGACTTTCACCAGGGGGACGTAGCGCTTGGGAGGATCACGCTATTTCCCCCAGTTCCCCCTCCCCCCTGAACAGGCGCCCCGACCGACCAGAGGTGGCGCTAGTGCAGCGACCAGGACACATACCCACATCCGGGTTCCCACCCGCAGACACAGGCAATCCACTCTGTGCATAACTGTAGTCCACTGACTTCCGGTTTCTACTGCAGCGGTCATACCAGTTTCCTGTTTGTTGCCGTGTGCTATTGACAATGGCATATTTTTCGCGATGCTTGCAAGATTTACCATGGATAAATGTCAACGACATGCACAGAATTGTCGACAAACTTTTATGTCCGTCTGTCTGTCCGGTCATAACTTGATACAACTTGAAACTTTTCACCCATTTCCTGGTTCTGTGCATGTCGTTGACATTTATCCATGGTAAATCTTGCAGGCATCGCGAAAAATATGCCATTGTCAATAGCACACGGCAACAAACAGGAAACTGGTATGACCGCTGCAGTAGAAACCGGAAGTCAGTGGACTACAGTTATGCACAGAGCCGATTGTGTCTGTGGGAACGCCTGACCAGGTAACACGGGGATTCTAACCACCGATCCCTGTGTTGGTAGGCAACAGAATAGACCGCTACCCTACCCAGATGCCCCCGCAAAAGAAAGTAATTATTATCTTACCAGACTTATTAATCAATCTATTCCTGCCTTAGCATGTCATGTAGTGAAGTAAATTAGTACGGGTATGGCTATAATTTAAACAGAAAGCTCGTCTTTGGCCTTGAGCTTTGTCCTTTTTTATCATTCTTAACCCAAGTCTTAAGTTGAATTCTGTCAAAATAGGACGTATGTTGTACCTTCAATGAAATTGTTATATCCTGTAGTTAGTCTGCGGCCCACTGGGGGGCAGTAGAAGGGCGAAGTCAGAAAAAGACGTAAAAAAGACAGGAAAATAAACAGCTGATGTGGACGGTTACTGAACAGTTGTGTCATTTCTGCTGTATAATAGTATGTGGATGAATAACATTAGCGACGAGGTAAAAGCAACAGTAAGAAATAACTTACCATATTGTGAACTACGTGAGCGACGCAAAGGCAAAGGTACATCACTCGAGTGTAGGCGGAATTTTTGCTGTGAAGAAGTTCCACCAATGTGTTTATGACTGTAACTGCGCCATCCAAACTGACCACAAGCCCCTACTGGGTCTACTAGGTGAGCTTAAAAACATTCAGCCAGCTGCATCACCGTGCCTTCAGTGCTGGGCACTACTACTTGCTCAATATCAGTATGTCCTCAGATACAGGCTAGGACCCTCCATTGCAAACGCTGATTGCCTGAGCAAGCTTCCCCTCCCAGAAATGCCCATGGACACACACAGGCCAACCAAGTTGACATACTTATTGAAACAGCTTCAGACTGCTCCTATTACTAGTCATCAGCTGAAGCAGTGGACTTGTAGGGATCCTTTGCTTGCTAAAGTGTGTCGCTTTGTCAAAGAGGGATGGCCTGCCACCTTCCCAGCTGAGGTTTTACGTCCATTCTTCAGAAGGCAGGCTGAGCTCTGTGTAGAAGATGCCATTCTGCTCTGGGGACTCTGTGTTGTGGTGCCACCACATGCTCGTGAAATACTGCTGGAGAAGCTTCATGAACCACAGCCAGGAATCTCGAGAATGAAGGCAACAGCCAGAGCTCATATGTGGTGGCCTGGATTGGATAATGAAATAGAATTGAAAGTGCAAGCCTGTACCACGTGTCAATAGGTATACAACAGTCTCACCTTGGGAATGGCCTGGTAAACCATGGACGCGCATTCACATAGACTATGCAGGTCTATTTCTGGGGCAGATGTTCCTGATAGCAGTAGACGCACATTCGAAATGGCTTGAAGTTTGCCCTGTCCGAGTAACCATGTCAGCAGCAACAGTTGAGCACCTAAGGGAGATGTTCAGCACTCATGGCTTTCCCCATACTGTCGTGTCAGACAATGCAGCAATTTTCACGAGTGCTGAGTTTAAGGGATTTTTGACATCCAATGGCATAAAACACATAACATCTGCCCCCTACAAGCCTTCCACAAATGGGTTAGTTGAAAGAGCTGTTCAAACAGTTAGGAGGGCCCTGAAGAAAACCGTGGGATCAGGAGGATCACTAAAGATGCGCATATCAAGGTTCTTGGCGGTATACAGATCAACACCACATGCAGCAACAGACAGCTCACCAGCAGAGATTTTATTCAGCCGTCCTGTCAGAACCAGGTTTGACCTGCTAAGACTGCATGCTCATGCTAAAGTATTCCAGAACCAAGAGCGCATGATCTGTAGAAAAAACAGCACCAGGCCAACCAGAACACTGGCATCAGGTGCAGAAGTATGGGTAAGAGATTTCACAAGCCATAAGAAATGGGTACATTTGGGTCACATTTGGGTCACCAGCACATGTCCTCTCACCTACAGAGTGAAGGTGGAAAGCCAGGTGCTTAGACATCATGTGGACCACCTATTACTAAGAAGAGAGCCAGACAGGCACCACCCGCTGAGTGAAGACCAGCGGCAAAACCCCAAGGCCAACTGGGACGCTGATGGCTACAGAGCTGAACAATCAACTCAGCCACCATATACAGAGCCTGAGGACCAGGCACAATGACCACAAGCTGTCGGGGGGGGGGAGCTGAGCAGCCACCTCAGCCATCCAATACTGAGCCTGACATTAGGGAGGAGGAAATAGGGTACGAGGGCCCTTGCCTTTCCTGTAGGTCAAGGAAACCCCCCCCCCAAAAAAAACTTGATTTGTAGTTAGAGTGGCCAGAACTTGTTGGGGCACAGTAATCCCTGTTTTGAGTCCACGTTCGTGTGTTTTTCTATATGTTTCTGTTATGCTCTGCCATAGTCTTGAGTTTTTTTGGTCCTCCACAGCCACCGTAGATTAGTTTTGTTCATTGTGTTTAAGGTAAGGAGGTTTTCTGAGCGCTGTACGACTGAAAACACTAAAGTTTAAACCGTTAAGATCCCTGTATATGTTATAACCTTATGCAGCACACCTGCTCCAAGTGTTATTATGTGCAGGATGGAACCATTTTTTGTAAATTTTATGTTGAAAAGATGTTTGTGCTAATCGCTAATTGTGTGGTATGGGTGAGCTAGCTTATCTTGGCATCGCTAAAAAAGCCAAAAGTGTGTTGTGGCTGGCTAATCACTAACGTCTTGATAGAGGCAGCTGAAGTTTATTTTATATTATGTTTAAACTGATAAGTTTTTTTCTGCGTTTTTAAGAAAATAAATGAGAGCAATCTGTTCTGCCCCAACTGCCACATGGAGTCCTGTTCCCTGTCTGTCTTCCCGGCCCTGGTACACATCACCTAACACAACGCAGGGACCTTCTGGGGCTCACCGCCTGAAAGACAGGGTTACATCTTTGGTGCCGTGACCCATGAGTGTTTTAAGTTTTGAGTCCACCAGAGCTAGTGATGCACTCACTAGTCATCTCCATCTTTTTATACACTTGTGAAACTTGGACACACAGCAGATCTCCGAAGAAGAATAAGCGCAATGGAGATGAGGTGCTACAGAAAGATTCTAGGCATCTCATATAGAAACCATATTACGAATGAAGATGTGAGAAGAAGCATTACACAAGCTATTGGAGCACATGAAGACTTGTTGACAATCGTCCAGAAGAGAAAACTGAAATGGTATGGTCACATCTCGAGAAGTTCTGGCCTTACCAAGACCATCCTGCAGGGCACAGTGAGGGGCGGGCGAAGACAAGGAAGACAGCAGAAGCAATGGCTATGTAACATCAGAGAGTGGACAGGCTTTGACTTTGCCAGCTTACAGAGGCAGTTGAGGACAGACAGAGATGGCTAGGACTGGTTGCGGATTCAACAGCAGTGCCCCAATGACCTCTCGAGAGATTACGGGATAGGTCAGGTCAGAGCTGGGGCAGTCTACTCCCACTCTTGAGTTAGCTGCTTTTATGTTGTTCTTTCAGTGAACATGATGTTATTTGGTTAGACCCATATTTACTCATCTGTGAGTGTTCACGGGAGTTTATGTCAAAGCAATGACATGTCTTTACTTTGTCCTTATCCGATGAGAGGGTCTAAGGACAAGATGTTGTGTTGCTGTAAAGCCCACTGAGGCAAAAATGTAATTTGAGATATTGGGCTATACAAATAAAGTTGACTTGACTTAATGGTTATACTCCACAAGAGGTGGAGGGATGTTATATTCTGTAGTAAGTCTGCCGCCAGCTTGGGGGGGGGGGCAGTAGAATGGAAGAAGTAAGAAAAATACATGTAAAAAAAAAAGGCAGAGGAAAATAGTCGTGTCGTTTCTGCTGCATAATATGTGGATAAATAACAGAAATAAAAGGGGAAATCATTAAAAGTTCGGGGCGTTTTACATACGCACACGATATCTTTCATATCACTTCATGCTCATGGTACAAATCCCACTGAGACACCCATGAGCAAGGCACCCAGCCCTCCTCGGATCTGCTGAGGCCGCCCGGCAGCAGGAGGTTGTGGTTTTAATAATAATATAATAATGAAAATAAACTTTATTCATACAGCGCCTTTGGAAAGAAGCTGTTTAACACAAGCAGAAGCAACAGAAAGTCACTTTAAAAGGCATTTACTACTGGGCAGGTCTCCGGCCGGGGGGGGGGGGGGGATGCAGCAATGCAAATGTGACACCGGGGAGTGCTGGGGGGAAAAAAGCACAGATGTTTATCTGGTTTAATTAAGATTAAAAAAATACAACAACAAAAACTTCTCATCATCTTTCCTGCGTGTTGCATCAAGTAACCCTTGCACACACAGAGAGAAGCTTTTCCTGAGCGGTGCTATGTGGCTATGTCATTACAGAGCATTTTTTCACCGCAAAGTGGCTGTGTGCATCACTTTCTCTGAAACGCCTTTTCTCCGGAGAGCCCTTCTCTGCCTCAAGCCCCCTCCCCTCTTACCCCCCCCCCACACAACAAGCCAAGCAACCAACCAACCAACCAGCCGATTATGCTCTCCCAGAGAAACGCCACAATGTGGAGTGTTTACCTCCCATCAGATGGATGGAGGGGCTGGTTGGCCTTGCACACACACACACACACACACACACACACACACACACACACACACACACACACACACACACACACACACACACACACACACACACACACACACACACACACACACACACCATGTCACCCTGTACTTGTGGGGACCCCTCATTGACTACATTCATTTCCTAGCCCTTAGCCCTAACCTTAACCCAATCCTAATTCTAATCTAACCCTAAAATGGGGCCATTTTCTTCATGGGGACCCATAAAATGTGCCCACAGGGTAGGTAGTTTCAGGTTTTTCTATCCTAATGGAGGCATTTGACAGGAAAACCTGGCATACACACACACACAGACACACAGACACACACACACACACACCAGAGAACAGCGAGGGAAGAGGAATTGGCGTGAAAATATATTAAAATATGGCTTTATATCCTTAAATGAACTTGCCAGGAACATCAAACCAACGACTTTCCAAATACATCCGATGCAGTCACGCCCAGTTCCACACAGAGAAGCATGGTGAACACATTTCTCCATCTGTGTGAGGCTTTGATACAGTCATTTGGTCTATCTATCTATCTCTCTCTCTCTCTCTCTCTCTCTCTCTCTCTCTCTCTCTCTCTCTCTCTCTCTCTCTCTCTCTCTCTCTCTCTCTCTCTCTCTCTCTCTCTCTCTCTCTCCCCTCATTGCCTACCTAACATTTTACAGTGTGACCCCCCCCTCCTCGCTTCTCCTCTCTAACCACGCTCAACTGCATTATGACACACTGCCCCCCCCACACATCCTTTATCTACATCTCTGTCTTCATGTCTTCCTCTTTTTCTGTTTCTCTCCCTCTTTGGGTTTCTCTCTTGCTGGTCCACCTGTCTGCCTGCCTGTCTGCCTGTTTGTCCACCTGTCTGTCTGTATTTTTCTTTGCCTCCTATCTGTGTGTATATGTCCTGTTGGTCACGGCACCGCTCTGTCCTGTACGGGGTGTGTGCGGCTCACTTGGTGCTTTGGTGTCCAGTCTTTTCGTGACACTGTGCTGAACGCCGGTGGTGTGTTCTCCTTTTGTTTGCTTCCATTTTGTCAATGACCAACGGTACATCTGCCCCCTCCACACACGCAGCGCGACACACACGCTGCTGTTCAGTCTTGGAAACGTCCTTTTCTTTTCTGCCATTGTTTAGGCTTTTTGTCGTTCCTCTTCCTATAGACTCTACCCGTCCTCCTCCTTCCTTGAGCTCCCCTGCTTTTCCTCTTCCTTTTGATGTCCCGCTCTCTGTCTCTCGCTCGCCCTGCGCTCGTCGAGCCACAGTGGGAGAGTCTCTTAATAATTTATCTGAATTTAAAATTCAAATGAGAGAGGGTTTTTTTTATTAACTGTGAGGAGCCAGACCCCCTCTCTCCATCTCTCTCTCTCTCTCTCTCTCTCTCCCTATCCCAGTTTCTCCAGTTGGTCTCCCTCCCTGCCAACCGTTGCCCTGACAACCTGAATGTCCTGAAAACGGTGCAAAAAAAAAACATGAAGCCTACTCTCTGCATCTTCCTCTCCACTGCTCTCCCTCTTTCATCTCACACAAATATGTCTACAAAACAAGACTGTCTGTGTATGTGTGTGTGTGTGTGTGTGTGTGTGCGTGCGCGTGCGTGCGTGCGTGCGTGCTTAGACATCTGCTTGTAAAGCCCAGCCTTATGATGGCAAACATCATGGTGTGACATTTCCTGCAAGAGGCGTGCATGTGGAGCCAAAGCAAAAACACATTTCCCGTTTGCACAAAACAATTTTTGTGACCAACGTTAACTTATGAAATCCTACATTTTGTGTTATTTTAAGAATTTGAGATGCTTGAAAGTGTCGGATTCTTGCGATGAAAGCCGATGGGTATTTTTCAAACAACTGGGTACAGTGTATACAAAAGGGGGGGGGTATAAACATTACACAGGGGCTACTACCTTCATTGTATAATGTGCTTCTGTTAAACAGATATACTGAAAAAATACTTGCTAAATTCAACAGAATGTCAGTGTAATCATTACGGGCATCGGTCCATTGCAACGACGTCCAACTTTACATGCACAGTATGTATTCACTGGCTAGAGGCCTGCTTGGCTACTGTGAAAAACTGCTGCTTTTAAATTCAGGTAAATCTGAGATGCTGGTCATTGGCCCTGCTAGACACAGACACCAATTTGATCAAGTAACGATAACAATCGACAACCCTGTGGTTTCACAAAATGTGGCAGCCAACAATCTTGGTGTTACATTTGATCCCAGCCTTTCCTTTGATAAGCACATTAAAGTAATCAACAAGACTGCCTTTTTTCCCTTACGTAACAGAGCTAAAATTCAGTCTTTCCTGTCCATGGCTGACGCAGAGACTCTAACACATGCATTTGTTTCATCCAGACTTGATTACTGTAATGTTGTTTTCAGGTCTGCCACATGCTGGTACTAAGATGGTTCAGAATGCTGCAGCTAGAATCCTAACTAAATCTAGGAAATCTGACCATATTACACCAATTCTTGCCTCCCTCCATTGGCTTCCTATCCATGTTAGATCAGACTTCAAGGTACTTCTGCTGACTTATAAAATCCTAAATGGGCTTGCCCCATCTTACATATCTGATCTTAAACCGTACAGTCCATCTCGAGCTCTTCCCTCTTAAAATACCGGGCTCCTGTGTGTACCCAAAGTTAAAAAGAAGTCGGCTTTTTCTGAGGGCCTTTTCCTGTCAGGCCCCTTTCTTGTGGAATAACCTGCCTGCTGCCATCAGACAATCAGAGTCTGTTAAGTCCTTTAAATCCAAACTTAAAACTCATCTTTTTGCCTTACCTTACAATTAGTTGCCTTTAAGTTGAGTGCTTCACAACCTGTACTGCATGGCGGTTCTGTTTCTGTCTCAATGAATTTACCAACCACTGTTCTGCCGACGAGATTATAGCGTATAGATTATGACTAATTGATGACTTAATTGATTATGACTAATGCAAACTGTTCTCTTCTCTCACATGTCTTTTCTCTCTCTCTGAATGATGTCTTCTCCTTTCTCTTTTTCTGTGTGTGAATGGTGTGATGTCAGTCTCCCTTGTGTGCACGTGCTGTCAGGGCTCCTCCCAGGTCTCTGTGGTGATGGTGGTCGCCACTTGGATGCTGCCTGGCATTCCCCTCATCACATTTTATATACCTTATAAATCCATATATATATATTTATTTATTTACATAATGATGCTGGTCGCGTGGCTTGGGTCCTGGACTGTTCCAGTGGTGACTGGACTCTGCTTGGCATCCTGCGCATCATATTCTTCATAAAATGTATAAGTCCATTATAATTCTGTTATCCTCTTTTAATGTTGTATTGTGTAAGTTGTGTAAACACATCCATTGCACGTTGTCCGTCTTGGGAGAGAGATCCCTCCTCTGCTGTTCTCCCTCAGGTTTCTTCCTATTTTTTCTCCCTGTTAAAGGGTTTTTTTTACAGGGAGTTCCTTATCCGACGAGAGGGTCTAAGGACAGGTTGTTGTGTTGCTGTTAAGCCCACTGAGGCAAATTTGTAATTTGTGATATTGGGCTATACAAATAAAATTGACTTGACTTGACTAGTACAACCCTGATAGTATTCAATTGGGGTTTATTCCCTTCAAACACAATCAGAATATTCAATATCAGTAGGCAAGATCAACAGTGCTTTTGATAAACATGTTGTGAACACCCATATTTGTTCCAAAAGGGTCATTTTAAGGCATGCACAGGCACCAAAAAAAAAGTTCGGATTCAAAATGGCAGCAATCAATATAAGTAGAGGACAACACAATGAAACTGGCTGTGGTCTGTGGTTGTTCATGCTAACAGCATCCTCCTCCTCATCTCGAGACAAGGAAGAGGAGGCAGGTTATTATCGAGCATTACAAACAGAAGAGTATCATAGATAGAAAGGAGATCCACACAATGAGACTTGAGATACAAAAATACAAGAGTGGATATTTAGGTGCTTTTATAAAAGATTGAAAATAAAAAGTGAAGGAAAACCTGAGTAACCACAAATAAATTTGATGAGAGAGAACGGTGTTTCTCCAGCTAGCACTACTGAACTTCTTGTCTAGATCACGTGAACTTGACCTCACAAAATGCAATACCTACGCAGCATATACAGTAGATTGTTATTCTTCAAATACTTGGACACATAAGCGTTAGGGACTGCATGCCTGTGGCAGATTTCAACCAGCAGGGGCGCACTGTTGGAAGATTTGCTATGAGGATATTACCATATTCGCACAGAGTGCTGAGATTTCCACCAGGACTGATACCTTTCATTGAACAGAAGCCATATATTGGTGCTATGCAGTAACTCTTTAAGTTTGTACAATAAAAAAACTGCAGTTATATCAAAATTACACCATATCAACTAAAGAAATGGTGGAGACCCAGTAACTCCAGTAGTATCAGTAGCAGTAGTGTCACAGCAGAACAAAATAAAAACAATATCACAAGAGATTTAACAGTCTGTCAAAAATCAGCTAAGTCGATGTGAAACTAATGTGCGGCATTATTCTATCAAACACTCATAGGTTGAGGCAACTTCGAGAGGTAGCGCAAGCAGATACCATATAAAATAGTGTACACGTACGACAATAGCAAAAGTCATGAAAGCTAGCACTTGCATTGACACTGAGCCGAGAGCCATTTCTGCATAATGTGATTAGTAAACAGGCATGCTACATAGTCGGTGAGGGTGCAAAATGGAAGGCGGTGCTTGGGACTCTTCCTCCTCCCGGCCTTATGTCACCTCACGCCTACACCCACCGACGCACTCTGATTGGTGCACCGTACTGTCACTCATCATACCCAATGGGACAACTAAACCCAAAGGTTCAAAGCAAGAACATCTTCTGACATTATGGTTCATCTCAGCATGCTTATTTGGCACCAAGCTGATGGTGGATTAGTTCTGTTTCAGTGAAGATGGGAAGAGAATATTTAGGGGATATTCAAGGGGGAGTATATTACAATATCTCATACCATTATTTACAGAGTGCTACTCAGTTAGCTTTCCTGCTAACTGAGGCTACAATAATATGTAAACGCATTCTTTGATAACTTCTGTAAACATGCATGGGTTAGGCGTAAGAAATGAAGTATTTATTCAGTTCTGTTACGGTGGCCTCAAAAGTCTTCGGTTTGCGTGTACACACTGTCATGAGTAGACACAGAAACACACACACACCACACACACACACACACACACACACACACACACACACACACACACACACACACACACACACACACACACACTATGCCTTTACCGGGTTAGATGGGGAGACAGGTCGAAAGAGAGTAACCTTCTTATGCAACTTGGCAAACGGTCCAGTCTCTGGCACACACACAATGACACTAAAATGCCGAGAGAATACAAACTAGACAGGATCCAGCGCTCAGCTGATAGGCCTAAGTGCAGTGGCAGATTTAGGTATGGTTGGTATGGGCAGCCGCCCTGGGCTGCATCTTGCCGGGGGTGGCACAGGGCGCCCACACACAAAAATTCAGAATGGTGACATTTGCATGATCGGTTTCGCAACCACTGCCAGTGCGTCCCAATAGGCAAACTAGGCAATCAGCAAGGGCAGCAAAATGTGGGCCAACTATTCATGAGCAAAATCGCGGAGTGGCCAACAGCAGTAACTGCAGGCTCACTCGGCTCGGCTATGCATTCTATACACACAGTTAAAGTTGCTGGGGGATGTGTCAATCACGCTGCACCTGCAGCTGCCTCCCTACCCGGCCTCCCGCCCCCATTGCTCACGAGCCAATGGTAGCCGGGCCTACTGACACCAAATTCAATTGTCTTCGAGAGAGAAAAATAAACCCGCCGTGTACACTTCTGAAGGTAAGCCTTATTCACCATCTAATTGTTGTTTTAAATGTGTGTGTTTGATGCACATGAGGACGTGGTGTAAAGGAGAGATTTTTACTGGTATTATTTAGTTTGAGGAGCTGAAAGTGGATTATTTGGAAAATAGCTGCACGTGCCTGTACGTGACTCTGCTTTAAATGGTTTGGAACCAGGTTACTGGAGTTATGCAGATCTGTTTGGTGCACTATTAGCATATGGATCTGCAAAATGCCTACATATTGCATCATGCATAGTGTTGACACTTTGGCTACAGTAGCGTTGCACTAGACTATTTGCGTGATGTGTTGTTTCTGGTTTTTGCTTTATGTGTCTGGCATATTGGCCTTTGGATGTTGTTGTTGCTATGGTACGGTGCAATAGGGGGGCGGCATAATTGTTTTTTCGCCTAGAGCGGAAAAAGTGCATGCGCCGGTGCTGTTCGTGACTATGACCCTGCTTGAGGTGCTGATATTTATACAGAAAAGGGAGCTCTCAGAAATTTATCCAAATTTGCTGACTGCTCTCAAAATGTGTCTTACTCTTTTCCAGTGACCGGAAGCAGAGACGAGCTTTTCAAAGGTGAAGCTGATCGAATCCAGTCTGAGGTCCACCAGGTCACAGGAACGCTTTAGTGGCCCTCCTGTCATCAGTATTGACCATGCAATTGCTGGGCAGATTTCTGTAAATTGTGTAAACACAACATCCACTGCACGTTGTCCGTCTTGGGAGAGCGATCCCTCCTCTGTTGCTCTCCCTGAGGTTTCTTCCTATTTTTCTCCCTGTTAAAGTTTGTTTTTGTTGTGTTCCTTATCTAATGCGAGGGTCTAAGGGCAGGATGTTGTGTTGCTGTGAGGCAAATTTGTAATTTGTGATATTGTGCTATACAAATAAAACTGACTTGACTTGACTTATGATGACGGAAGTGATGACTTTCCATCAAGCGAGGCAAGAAAGGTCAGGGTTTAGATTGTGCAGTTTGTGTGTTTCTTGTTTGAAGTGCAATAGTGTAATAATTAGGTTCTCTTCTTTATAAGTGTGTTATACTGTTTGTGTATTTGTGTGATATATGATTTGTACAATTTCGTTTTATTTGTGTTTTTTGTTAACAATAGGGTTAATAGTGTAATAATTCAATTCTCCTTTATTAGTATTTGGGACAATTTGTTTATATTTGTCTTTGATTCTTCCTTTTGATATCTATGAGCCTTATGTTTTTATATTTATATAGTTTAAATGTTATGATTATTTATTTGTGTTGCCGCAAATGTCTGAATAAGAATTACAGTTATTTCAGAACGGTGCTTTTTTTGTTGGCATTGTGGGGGGGGGTAGACACAATTTTTGTTGGCGGGGGGCTGAATGGGGGGGGGGTTCGCCCAGGGCATCATACAAGCTAGAACTGCCACTGCCTAAATGCGTCAGGGATACCTCCATCAAAACAGTCGAAAACTGGTCACCATTTTTCATTGTAGACATGGAAATACCTTCTGACTTTAACTGCAAAATATGCATGCACTTTATATCATAGCAGTTTTATCCAGCGGTAGAGATCTGCTGTTGAAAAATAAAATATTCATCCCACCAAAAAAAACAACGCTGATGTTTAAGTAAAATCCTCTTTAACTGCTCATTTAAGTTGCTTGCTGGGTGCTGGTTATAACATATGGTGTATATTTTTACACCAGAAAAATCACTTTGACCACAATGTATTTTCAGTGTTACGGGGTAAACCTCCCTGTTTAACTGTCAAAGGCTGCATGTTTTTGAGTGAAAAGTGCCGTAAACACGGGAGGGGACTCTGAATCTGAGGGTCGTAGTAGAGATCAGTACACCAACCCCTTTCAGACACCCGCAAGTGTGTGCAAAAACAACGACTGCAACCCAGCACTTCCAAACCCACCACACACCGGCGCACGCACGCACGCACACACACACACACACACCCTCTCTAATGTACTCCCTCTCTCTCTCTTTCTTGATCAAAATCTTTCTTTCTATTTGTCAGACAGAAAACATCACTGATGTACAACCCAGCTTTCTCTATGATGGTGTCATGGTGTGTCTGTGTGTTTGCGTTTTTGCAAAGGGGGGACATTTTGGCCAGTCCTCACTTCTTTACGGGTCAATTTTAGGGTAAAGACTTGGGATTGTGGGTTAGGGTCAGAATAGGGATTAGTTTAAGGGCTAGGAAATGAATGTAGTCAATGAGGGGTCCTCACAAAGATTGTAGTACAAGAAGTACACGTGTGTGTGTGTGTGTGTGTGTGTGTGTGTGTGTGTGTGTATCTTTGCATCTTGGTTGGTCTCTGAGCAGTGAGCATGGACAGGAACAATGTCATAATGAACAGCCCACCACTTTTTCCAAGTACAGTCTATAGTCTTTTTTTCTTTTCTGGTTTGTTTTGTGCCATCTCTCGCCCACACAGTCAGAAGAAGAGAGAAGAATCAGACAGTCCAATCCAACAAGTCCACCATGTTCTCGTCCATCTGTCTTGTAGTCCGGTGATGACTCACTGCCGCCATCCCATCCCACACAACCAAGTTGAGCAAAGTTCAAGTCAATTATCTTTTTTTCATTTATTCATTCATTTATTCTTTTCTTTTTTTGGCGTTAAAAGTGAAACGGTCCCTCCAGTCCCTCCGGTTGTGGAGACTCGGCAGAATCCCATCAGAAAAAGAGAGGCGGGTGTCTCTTTTCCTCAACAAACAGATGAGCACACCCGATGTTGGGCGACGAGCAGCCACGCAGGGCAGAGCATCGATGAACAGCACTGAAGGAGGAGCGCGGGGAGGAGAAACAACTTGTGGGAGGCTGCAAGGGGAATGGGGGGGGGGGGAGAACAGTTCTTTTGGGATTACGTGTTGCCAATCACGCGTCTTGTCCTTTTCTTCTGCAGTATCCAAACAGTTAGGGTTGTAGTAAGCTTGTGTTGGGAGGTAGACAGCTTGCATGTGCCTTGCAATCTGTGTGTGTGTGTGTGTGTGTGTGTGTTGGTGATGTGAGGGAGGGGGGGGGGTCAAGCCGACAATGCTCGTGCAGCAAGAAACAACAGCAAAAATAGGAACAATTTCTTTCCTTTTTCTTCTATTTCCCCCCTTGGTTGTAGGTGCTTGGATGGAGGACAGCCGTGATTACATGAGGAGCGTCACAATGTCTTGGTGGTCAGATGTCGTGAAGTCGGTCTTGCCATCCCAAATCCTGGTTGCCACGGCAACCTATCAGGATTTTAATATCACTAGGAGAGGGGGGAAAAAAAGATGTTCAGGGAGAAGTGTGTGTTCCTTTTATTTAAAATCAGTTTACAGAGGGGGGGGGTATTATGAGAACAACAATACAAGAAAACAGAAAAAAAATGTCTTGTACTGATGCATACCCTTCCCAAAGGGCACAAGGCCAGCGCTATGGTGCTGTACTCGCAAAATGGAGGTCACCAACTCAGCTGGAGATGCTTTTGCTTTTCTTTTTTTTTCTCCCCCCTTTTCCTCCCCAATTGTACTTGGCCAATTACCCCGCTCTTCCGATCCATCCCGGTCTCTGCTCCACCCACTCTGCTGATCCGGGGAGGGCTGCAGACTACCACATGCCTCCTTCGATACACGTGGAGTCGCCAGCTGCTTCTTTTCACCTGACAGTGAGGAGTTTCGCCAGAGGAATGTAGTGCATGGGAGGATCACGCTATTCCCCCTCCCCCCTGAACAGGCGCTCCGACCGACCAGAGGAGGCGCTATTGCAGCGACCAGTATACATACCCACATCCGGCTTCCCACCCGCAGACACGGCCAATTGTGTCTGTAGGGACGCCCGAACAAGCCGGAGGCAACACAGAGATTCGAACCGGGATCCCCGTGTTGGTAGACAACAGAATAGACCGCTATGCTACCCGGACACCCCAGGGATCCTCCCCCCCCCTTTTTTTTTATTCTCCCAAATTGCATATGGCCAATTACCCCACTCTTCCAAGCCGTCCCGGTCGCTGCTCTACCCCCTCTGCCGATCCGGGGAGGGCTGCAGACTACCACATGCCAATACACGTGGAGCCGCCAGCCACTTCTTTTCACCGGACAGTGAGGAGTTTCACCAGGGGGATGTAGCATGTGGGAGGATCACGCTATTCCCCTCAGTCCCCCCCCCCCCAACAGGCGCCCTGACTGACTGACTGACTGACTGACTGACTGACTGACTGACTGACTGACTGACTGACTGACCAGAGGAGGTGCTAGTGCAGCATCCAGGACACATACGCACATCCGGCTTCCCACCCACAGACACGGGCAACTATGTCTGTAGGGACGCTTGACCAAGCCAGAGGTAACACGGGGATTCGAACCAATGATCCCCGTGTTGGTAGGCAACGGAATAGACCGCTACGCTACCCGGACGCCCCCGGGGATCCATTTTTATAAGGGTGGGAACTGTTTTCTGCTTAGCTGACCACACACCAGCGATAATTGCTGCTACACTTTGTTTGTAGTCTGTTATCAGGTCTGTTTCTCTGTTTCCTACATCCAACCACATGACAACACTGTTCCACCGGAAAACTGATTGTGGGGCCAACTGATCACCACAACATCATCATCATGTTCCAAATGGATTAGATAACGGCCCATTGAGAGGTTTGATGGAGAAATGTCGCAGACTGCAGCTTTAAGTGACTGATTTATTCATTCCTGCCTAACCCATCACCAGTCTGTTTGAAGTCAGACCCCACCCAGCTACCCCCAACCCACCCCAGACCCTGTCTTGTCTTGTCTGGTAGAAACATATCCTCCTCATGGAGTCTCTTTCCCTCAGATCTCCTCTCAAATCCAAACATCAAAACGTCACCTCTAAGATTTAATTCAGCCACTTCTCATGCTTTCTATACATCCACCCCATCCACCATTTTAACTTTTTTCTTCTTTTTTTATCCTTCCCCCTTTTTCTCCCCAATTGAACTTGGCCAATTACCCTATTTTCTGAGCCATACCGGTCTCTGCTCCACCCCCTCTGCCGATCTGGGGAGGACTGCAGACTACCACATGCCTCCTCCGATACATGAGGAGTCGACAGCCGCATTTTTTCACCTGACAGTGAGGAGCCTCCCCAGGGGGAGTAGCTTGTGGGAGAATCACGCTGTCCCCCGCCCCCCCAGAACAGGTGCCCCGACCGACCAGAGGAGGCACTAGTGCAGCGACCAGGATACAAACCCACTTCCGGCTTCCCACCTGCAGACACGGCCAACTGTGTCTGTAGAGATGCCCGACCAAGCCGGAGGTAACACGGGGATTCAAACCAGCGATCCTCGCGTTGGTAGGCAACGGAATAGACCGCTACGCTACCCGGACGCCCCCTTAAAGCTAATTCTTATCCTCGGTAAAATCTCACCCGTTGTGATTTTGTCTCAACACCGCAAATAAGGAGTATTTTCACAGGCGTGACAGAAAAACACACAACGGGAGAAGTGTGTGAAGGGGTGTACTCACATCCCCAGTTGAGGGCGATGGCTGCGGCGATGATGGCAATCCCGCCCACTAGCGAGACGACTGACAGCAACATGGCGTTGCGGCCTAAACGCCGTGCTCCGTCGATGTTGCCTTGCTGCAAACTGTTCCGTGACTGCAAAGAAGAAGAAGTAGAAGAAGAAAAACAGTAAACAGGATGAAGAAAATGATGCAACCACTCTTCTTCTGTGGCGCTGAACTGGTGTACACACAAGGCCGCCTAGTTTTTGGCACTTTCACTTCTGTGGAGTTCAGTGACACCCATGCCGTGTGTACACATTGCCACAGCAACACGGTAACCTCATAAGGCCGAATGCAACATTTAAAGATGTGCTTGATAATTTACCGTGAGCTCATTCATCATGTGCTCCATCTCATAAATGTACCTCTAAACTATAAAAGCCTTCAAACATTTTTCTTCATTCGGCTTGAGGTTTATGAAGAGGTCAGCGAGGGTCCATCCTCTATCAGTGTCACTGGAAGGCAATGAGTCTTTGCGCAGTGTTACTTAAGTCTTAATGAGTTCATTTGGATTAAAGACTAGCAAGGCTGAGGATAAAGATGAAGACAGGACATTAAATGAAAATGAATGAATGAAGTCCTGACCAAAATGATTATGTGGTGTTAGATTGATCTTCAGCCAAAGTGAGAGGAAGATGACGCTCTGGTCATTACAAACTTTTTTCTGTCAGTCTTAAAAGTTTTTTTTTGTTTTTTTTTTTGCCATTGTGCACATAAATTATGATGCCATTTTACCAGCTTCATTTTGAAGATTTTGGACATGATCACCACTGGACACAGCTTTACAGTGGAGTCTGCTATGGTCACAGTCCTTCAATCTTCTCAATAGGGGGGTGCCCTGGTGGCTCATTTGGTAGAGCATGTACCCCATAAAAATGTTAAACAATAAAAAAAATGAGGGAAAAAAAGCACGTACCACATAAGGCTGAGTCCTTACCGCAGCGGCCTGGTTCGAATCCGGCCCTTTGCCGCATGTCATCCCCTCTCTCCCCTGCCTTCGCTAGCTAATAAAGGCGGAAACCCCTTCGATAAGCCATGCCCCCGAAACGCAGACTGGCCAGTCACAGCGCAGCATAGGACAGGCGCCTACAGAGGTCCGACACTTCCATGGCGGCGCTCCGTTGATTCCGATACAAAAGTTTCAGACTTTCTTCATTTTCGAGCTGGTTTTGTGGACTTTTAGCTAGATAGGTGGTTAAACGTTGTGCCTGGGGCACTTGTAACAGTGACACTCGTTACCTGAAGAGGTTGGAAGGAGATATTGTGGGTGAGAGGCACAACCCCCAGTGTCCGCCACAATATACGTTTTTCCCTTTCCAAAACCAAAATTAAACCCTGAGAAGTGTAGGCTGTGGATAAGCTACGTGGACGTCCTCAAATCCGGTTGAACCCCTCAAAGATCAACCAGCACAGCTTTGTCTGCTCCAAGGTAAGTAATTGCTTTTATTAACCGTAAAATAATGGTAAAGCTTGACGGTCAGTAGTTAAGGTAGTAACAACAGTAACTAAGGGGGGGGGGGGGCTTAGCGAAGGGTCAATTGCGCTGGCCATGTGGTCTATCAACGGATGTATGTATATATCCGTGGTTAGTACAGGTTATTCCCGCAAGCTGAACCAGGAAGTAGCTCAGCAATCAGACCGTTGGTAATATTGGACATTTTGAGTCATAACTAACTTTTATATTTCACTTTTTGTTTTTACTTCCAGATGTGGGGTTTAGATCGTTTCGGATTAAACAGAACTTTCTGAGACATGTCTGGCCGTTGTGTTCGTTTGCCCCGTAAGAGGCACATGTAAAGCTCTGTCCAATCGTGGTCCCGTATCCAAAATCTTCACAACGAAGCCGTTGAGTAAAATGATCATAACCGATGTGCACAATGGCTAAAAACTATGAAAGTAAGACCGAAGTTGTAAAAAACACAGAATTTTCCTTTAAGCCAAGCAGCAGAACTTTGCAGCACCACAAATAAACACACACAACACACACACCTACAAACCAGATGAGGTTTCTATAAGCTAACAGGTGAAGCAGTGCTGCACCAATAAATAAACAAAAAACATAACACACATATCACATAAAACATTTTTTAGATGCCAACATTTCATTAGAATGACTGTTTCCTCTGTGAATCAGTGTCACTGTTAAAAAAGTGTCGTGGGGTTTGTGCAACACAGCGTCCTCTTCAGGTGACACAGGGGAACGTTCCGTTTAACTAATCCAATGTAAGTGAATGTAAATTGAAGAAGTACCTTACACTTTGTTGATTGGACAGTTATGGTTTATGACGCGTTTTAATGCCCACCCAGTGACCCAGTCTTTCCTCGACCTGAAAATGATTGACACCCGTCTAACCAATCAGAGAACACCAGTTCAGCCTTTCCGATCCTTGATCATACCTTTTGGTATTCGAGGCGCAGTGAAAGATGAGAAAGCTAAGAAAAAGAGATTAGCCTAAGATAAAATAGTGATTACTACAGTAGTTTTTGGTGGTTCTTGTAAATATTATGATAATTAATCTGTTCAGATCTTTATTGTTCAACTTTATTGTTCATCTTTATATTTGCATTTTTGGTGTTAACCTCGTGTAGTAGCCCCGTACTGTAGGCTAACGTTAGTTGTTCTAACTAGCTTAGCTAGCTAGCTGCTAGCTTAGCTAGCTTCTGTCCTGTCTTTCGCAATTTTTGCAAAGAAGAATTATGATGGATGCAAACATCGTGGACAAGACCCTACGGGAATCTTTCCACACTTTCTCCTATGAAGAAAAACTAGAAGTAAAGGCACAGGGGAGACCAAAGCCCCCCATCAAGCTGGTGCAGAGAGTGGACTCGGTAAGTCGGAGTTTTAAGTTTTCTAAGTATGACAAGGTGGAGTGGCTAACGGGGAGTGTGCCAACAAACCGCTTGTATTGCTGGCCTCGCGTGATGTTTAAGTGTGCAGAAGATGGGTGTTCTTCAAAGTTTGCAAGAGATGGATTTGAGGATCTATGAAATTTTGACAGCTTGACAGCTCAATGACAATTTGCATGAAGCTTAACAGACGTTAAGCTTCATGAAAAATTAAAGGAGCTTGTCAGTGCAGCCATGCAATTAAGTCTGTTGGGAAATGTGAATATTGAAACTCTGATTGATGAAGGCAAGCGTCTCCAGTTGGCAAAGCATAATGTCATGGTCTGGAAAAACCGTGACATTCTGAAAAGGTTGATTGATTCGGTGTCATTATTGGGTCGTCAGGAGCAGGCATTTAGGGGACATGATGAGAGTGAAAAGTCCGATAATAAAGGAAACTACAGAGGGACGGTAGAAGTGTTTTCCCACTATCATGATGTTCTGGCTGCTCATTTGAAATTGTCCACTGTGTTTTCTGGGATGTCTGGGATGTCTAAGACCATACAAAGTGATCTGATTAAAGCCATTGCTGCTACTGTCCAGGAGGAGATAAAAAGTGAGATTGCTGCGGCCGCCTTTTTTTTTCTTTTTTTTGGGGGGGGGGGCAGTTGCTTCACCAAAAATTTTGGTCAGCAGCTGCCACTGCTACAAACGGATGCTTAAATGGTCCGATCCCCAAAACTAACCCCCCCATTTCTAAACAAGTATAAAAGGTGAACAAGTACCATCACAGAGAAGGTGAGGGCTACTATGTTGATTGGCCAAAGTGGGCAGAAGCAGGACAGGATAGCGAGAATCAGGTAGTCCCGGGGCTTGGATCCATCCACAGTCTCTATGGCGGCGCTGGGCTGACGGGTGAGCGAAGGCCTGGGTGAGCTCGCCGATATGGAGCCGGATCGGCTGCCTAACCGGGCCCGGCCATTGGGGTAGTGCCCGCCTGGCTTGGCGTGCTGCTGTTTGGGTGACACGGAGGAGAGGGTGGGCGAAGATTGGACGGACACAGGACCGAGTCCATTACCTGGGAAGATGAGAGGAGAGGATTGAATAAAAGGTTAACTTTTCGCTTTGATTTTTCATTGTCATCTGAAAACCCTGTGGTTCTTTAGCAGGCCTGTGGTCCAGAAACCAGAAGAACTGGAACAGCTGACACGTAAACAGCTGCAAATTTTAGCCACTACTTTTGCTGTGCTGGTCTTAAAGGAATAAATGGGCAACTGTTGCATATTTAAATTTAAACCAAATTAGCCCAAACCATTGTTTTATGGCAGTGTTTCTAAATCCTGCTCCTCGGGTACCACCAGTAAGGCTAGATTTCTATTCTGCCAGGTAGGTCACTACATTTGTAGTATAGCTCCACTAAATACACTATAAATAGTGCCTAAGAAAGGGTTACACATTTCATATATATATATATATATATATATATATATATATATATCAATACTGATACAGGGAAAAAAAAGTTCAATACATTGCAGTATAGGCCTGTTTCGTGCATCTCGCCCTTATCAGCTCCTAATTTTTTTCCCCTATCAAAACTGTTCCTGTCCTATATGTTACTGTTCCTGTCCTATATATCTATATATACTATATTGATCCCCGTGGGGAAATTCCTTTCTGCATTTAACCCATCCTAGCTGTGTAGCTAGGAGCAGTGACCAGCCGCTGTGCAGCGCCCGGGGACCAACTTCAGTTTGTCTTGCCATGCCTTGGTCAGAGGGGTGTAGGCAGGAGTATTAACCCTAACATGCATGTCTTTTTGATGGTGGGGGAAACTGGAGCACCCGGAGAAACCTCACGGCAGACAGGGGGAGAACTTGCAAACTCCACACAGAGGACGACCTGGGACGACCCCCAAGATTGGACAATCCCAGGGTTCGAACCCAGGACATTCTTGCTGTGAGGTGATAGCGCTAACCACTGGGCCACCATGCTGTCCAACACTATGTACATTCACCTGTTCCAGGTCTAAAAAAAAACCTGATTGAACAGATTAAATAGATTAAATAGCTGAAATACTTGACACACCAAGTGAATGTAATTAAGTACTTGGCAGAATGGAAAATCAGCATTACTGGTGATACCTAACAACCAGATTAAGAAACATTGCTTTAAAGTTAGGGCCGCCGTACACTAATTTTGGCCATCTTGTTCAAAGCTGTTGATCAGCTCTCTGTTGGCTGTGCTTAACCCTGTCACAATGAACCACCCAATACAAGTGAATCTTGTTCACAATGAACAATGTTGTCCATGACTTGAAAAATTTGCCTGGGACAGCCCTAAATTGGCTAAAATCACATAGTTTGTATGAGCCTTTATTGGCCAAGAAGAGTACAACATCACCATTGTGTACTCTCCATGACTTTCACTCATTCAGTCAGTTATGTTGGGCAAAAATGAACGAACTAATCTTTCTGAACAAATCTTTTCAGTATACCAAGAAAGCTAAACAAATGTATTGAATTCTCATGAGTCACTCATTTGGGGTGAAAGCTAAAGGCTGCTCCTGCCTACATGCACGACTGATGACTCACTAGAGGTTAAAGGAATTTTTTAAAAGAAATGAAAATCTTGAAAAATTCAATTCATTTAAATGAACTAACTCGAAAATACAAATACAGTAAAAAGACTTGTATGAAGCAGTGGTTCGGCCTGGATTCGCCTTGTCACAAAAGTGGCGAGGCATCTCCTTCGAGACTACCGGCCGGAGAGATGCAGTTGGTGAACGCATGCAGTACGAGCGTGGGTGTTTGAACTAGAATAGGGATCGATGGGCCACTAAATTGGGAGAAAAAAGGGAAAAATCAGAAATAAATTTAGAGAAAAAGACTTGTACTGCCCATCACTAACAATGACCAGAAAAGGTGTGTAGGTTATTATCAAAGAAGCGCCCCCAACTTTCCGGTTTCTCCTGACTCTTATTGTGTCAGATTCAAAGAACCAGAATATGACAGTAAGTATGGCAATCGTTCTTTACAGCCATGAGCCGAGGTAGAGGAGAAGAACAGTGGGTAAAAACAATACAGATAAATCTATAGTCTTGGGATTTTCGGGACCAAAAGTAATAAAAAAAAGTAATAAAAGCAAAACATTAAGAAAAAAAAATGCACTGCTGCAGTTGCCATAAGTATTTGTATGTTACATCACCATCAGATAAGAAAACAAGGGAGGAAAATGTTATGTGGAAGGACATCATGAGTAAGTGAAATGGACTATTTTGAAGAATAAAGGGTGTGACTAGGCCAAACGGAAAACAGGAAGTGCATCTTTAAAGGTACAATCCTGAAGATTTACATGAAAACAAACTTTTTTTTTTATACATCCTATCACTGACGTAGGTGGCACGGTGGCACAGTGATTAGCGTGGTTGCCTCACAGCAAGAAGGTCCTGGGTTCGATCCCCTGGGTAGTCAACCTTGGGGGCCGCCCTGGGTCATCCTCTGTGTGTAGTCTGCATGTTCTCCCCATGTCTGCATGGGTTTCCTCCCACAGTCCAAAGACATGTAGGTCAGGTGAATCGGCCATACTACATTGTCCCTAGGTGTGAATGTGTCAGCCCTGTGATGGTCTGGCAGCCTGTCCAGGGTGTCTCCCTGCCTGCCCAATGACTGCTGGGATAGGCTCCAGCATCCCATGACCCCGGTTGGGATAAGCAGCTTGGATGATGGATGGATGGATCACTGACGTATTTAAGACAATAGCAATTCCACCACTATCCAAATCTTGACTGTGTTAGTCGTTGGTCATTTTAATGGTTATTGTTGGGTCAGACATTGGAGGGAAAAAGATTACGTTAGCATTTTACATCTTCAACATAGCGGCAAAATGCATCAGGAGAAGGCCAGTAGGGTCAAGCTTTAATAAGAAAGAGGCAAAACTGTCATGGCTAACAAAAAGATATGACAGGACTAGCATATAGAAGACCTGTGCAACAGATACTACAACATCAAAAAATAAAACCCTGGTTCAACCGTGTTTTGTTTGTTTTTTTACTTGGCAGTAGAGAAGGTGCTGATGTAATACCACCAACGACTCTTCATCTCAAATCAATCTCTAGAATCCAGCTGGCTCAAAAACTGCTGCAATCAACAAGATTTCCATTGGTGTCAGTAATTATAAAAAATAAATTAAATAAAAAAAATAACAACCTTCAGGATTGTAGCTTTAACAATTGCCTGTTTATATTATGCACACACAGCACCCAGTATTTGAAAATGATAGCACCGTGAGATCACAGAGTAGAGGACAATATTTAATGCAGTGGAATGGGGAAGCAGACAGAAAACTGTTTTATAAACTTTATTTACTGGTCTCCATCTGCTCACTGATCACCGTCAGATGGTCCTTAGTGTTGCTCTCCTCCACATGGTTGGCTTCGATGGTTTCTGTCTGGGCGGCAGTTTGTTGATCTGCATTGGCCGGTTGGGACATCACCGGGGCGGGATCTGCTTCACTGTTTGGCTGTGGGGTTGGTTGGTTCAGCTGCTGTGCCTCCTCCATTCCACTAGGGGGCTGGGTGGTACTTGGACTGGTGGCCATTGTGAAACCCAGAGAAAGCTGTACCGTCTAGCTGTTGAAGAGAAGGCAGGGGGACTCTCTCTAAAAGGGATGAAAAAGAGATAGTTAATTTTATTGAAAGCGGTTCACTGAGATGATATAGATGAAGCCACTTGTACATGGGTTTTTGCAGTGCTCTCCCTGGTGGCTACAATTTGTAAATGGAGTGCCCCCCCCCAACCCCCCGGTGTTTGTTAGGTGCCACTATAGGCAAAAAAAGCAAATGCTGTATAGGTAAAAATAATATATTGTAGTGACCTACTTTCAGGTTACGTATTCACCATGCGGGCCAGAGAAGGTCCCTTTAAGACAGTGGGCGGGGGTTAGCAAAGGGTATTGTGGGTAGACACGAGGCTGAGGTTTAGCAGAATGAGCTGCTGACTTAGTTTGAGTTGGAGGACATAAACGACCCCACGGCTGTATGGTCAAAAGGAGAAGTGGTCTCGTCTCCTTTCTTTCATCCTCCACATTGGTGACCCCGACGTAATGCCATGGAGAACGAAGCTACCAGTGCAGCAGCAGTGACTAATGCCGTCACGCTCAAACTGCCCGACTTCTGGGAAACAGCTGCGGCAGCATGGTTCACTCACATCGAAGCCCAGTTCACTATTAGGAACATCACCGTGGATGAGAGCAAGTACTACTACGTCGTGGTGGCACTCGGAACATCTACGGCGTCACGGACATTGGGCCTGCTGCAAGCCCCGCCGCCCGTGGATAAGTACGGTACAATTAAAAGACACTTGCTGCAGGCTTTTGAGCTAGCAGAGGTGGAGTAGGCAGACTGGTTGTTTTCGCTGCAAGGCTTAGGAGACGGCAAGCCATCGGAGCTAATGGACAAGATGCTGAGTATGCTGGGTTCGTGCGACCCCGCCTTCCTTTTCGGCCAGCTGTTCCTCCGTCAGTTCCCCTTGCACGTCCGTGCTGCTTTGCCTAGCTCCAAGTTGTCCACCAACAGCAACTTTCGGGAGTTGGCCGCGGAGGCTCACGGGATTTTTCTCGCCAGCTGACAGCAGTTTGCGGCCGCTCTGCTGCCTGCCCATGCTCTTCCACCACCGCCAGTTGAGGCTGCGGGTGTCGCCATGGCAGCAGTTTCTCATTGGCAGCAGGACTCAGGAGGACTGTGCTTCTACCATGCTAGGTTTGGAACCAAAGCCAAGCAATGCCGTGCACCGTGCACTTTCAGCAGGGCGGGAAAAGCCAGGGCCAGCGCTCAGTAGTAGCCCTGAGCATTGGCTGGGAAGGAAGGCTGCTATTTATTCAGGACACTATCTCCGGCCGGCGGTTGCTGGTTGATTCGGGCGCGCAGTGGAGCATCCTGCCTGTGACACCAGTGGACGCGATGGCCGGCGGATTCGGCCCCGCTATGGATGCTGCTAACGGCACCCCCGTACGCACCTATGGCACGAGGTATGTGGAGGTGGTTTTTTGGAGGTCGGCGGTTCGGCTGGGGCTTTGTAATGGCGATGGTGTCCATTGCCCTCCTGGGTGTGAATTTCCTGCACGCTTATGGGCTGTTGGTAGTGATAACCATGACCTGGATGAATGAGAACATTCACAGACAGGCCCTTGGTAGACGTTAAAAACCGCCGCTTGATTGACACCGTCTCCTTCTGCTCCTACCCATGTACGCTGGGGGAGGCGGGTCCCATCGGCATGTCTAACATGATTGCCACCGGGGATGAATTTCAGCGTCTGCTCGCTGAGTTTCCGGACCTCAGAATGCCCATCTTCTCATCAGCAGTCGCCAAGCATGGAGTGGAACACTACACCACCATGGGCCCCCCAGTCTACGCCTGTGCACGGCACCTCGACCCAGCCAAGCTCGCCATCGCCAAGGAGGAGTTTGCCAACATGGAGCACCTCGGCATCGTGCGCCGCTCCGACAGTCCATGGGCCTCCCCCCTGCATATGGTCATGAAGGCTAACGCCGGCTGGCGCCCATGTGGTGATTACCGCCGCCTCAACAACGCCATGATGCCAGACCGCTACTCCGTCCCGCACATCCAGGACTTCTCCATGCACTCGGCGGGAGCAGTCATCTTCTCCAAGGTGGACCTCATGCGCGGATACCACCAGATGCCGGTCCGCCCACAGGATGTGACGAAGACGGCAGCAATCGCGCCGTTCGGCCTGTTCGAGTTCCTGAGGATGCCGTTTGGGCTCAAGGAGGCTGCACAGACCTTTCAGCGGCTCATGGACTCTGTGCTGCGAGATATGCCGTCCCTGTTTGTTTACATGGACGACATTCTCGTGGCCAGTATGTCCGCAACGGAGCACCTGGTCCACCTCCGGCTCAGCCAGCATGGGCTCATCGTCAACCTGGCAAAGTGCCAGTTGGGCCTGCCAACTATTGATTTCCTCGGGCACCGGGTTACAAAGGACGGAGCAACCCCCCTCCCCGACAAGGTGGACGCCGTCGCCAGGTTCCCACGCCCGAACACGGTGAAGTCCCTGCAGGAGTTCCTGGGCATGGTGAACTTTTACAACCGGTTCATTCCCTGGGCAGCGCATCTCATGCGCCCCCTGTATGAGGCTCTGAAGGGTAAGGACCCCAAGGGCCCAGTGGACTGGTCGGAAGAGAGAACAGGTGTTTGAGGACGCTAAGGCTGCGCTGGCTGACGCCGCCTTGTTGGCGCACCCATCACCAACTGCCCTAGTAGCACTCACCACGGATGCCTCAGATTACGCCGTGGGGGCAGTGGGTGGGCGGAGCCTGGCAGCTGCTTGCTTTTTTCAGCCGCCAGCTGTGCAGCAGTGAGAGGAAATACAGTACCTTTGACTGGGAGCTTCTTGGCCTGTTTCTCGCCATCCGCTGCTTCCGGTTCCTGCTGGAAGGCCACCTGTTCTGTGTTTGTGGACCACAAGCTGCTGACATTCACCATGGCCAAAGCCACCGAGCTGTGGTCTGGGCGCCAACAGCACCAGCTCTCTTACATCTCCGAGTTCACCACTGACATTCCGGTACATCGCCGGCAAGGACAACTTTGTCGCCGACTGCCTCTCCCGGGCGATGTTGGGGGCTGTCCACTTGGGACTCGACTATGCAGCCATGGCTGCAGACTAGGGTGCTGACACAGAAGTGCAGGCCTACCGGACTGCTGACACCAGGCTGCAGTTGAAGGATGTGGTGTTCAATGACGCCGGGGCCACGCTTCTCTGTGACGTCTCCAAGGGTCAGCCCCGGCCCATGGTGCCTACAAGCTGGCGGTGAAGGGTTTTTGATGTCATCCATGGCCTTTCACACCCAGGCATGAAGGCGTCAACGAAGTTGGTGGCATGGCCTCAGGAAGGACGTAAAGGACTGGGCGGGCGCCTGTGTGGCATGTCAGTATTGTGGGTAGACACTAGGCTGAGGTTTAGCAGAATGAACTACTGACTTAGTTTGAGTTGGAGGAAATAAACGACCCCACGGCTGTGTGGTCAAAAGGGGAAGTGGTCTCCTCTCCTTTCTTTCATCCTCCACAATATATACAATACATACACTACCGTTCAAAAGTTTGGGATCACCCAAACAATTTCGTGTTTTCCATGAAAAGTCACACTTATTCACCACCATATGTTGTGAAATGAATAGAAAATAGAGTCAAGACATTGACAAGGTTAGAAATAATGATTTGTATTTGAAATAAGATTTTTTTTACATCAAACTTTGCTTTCGTCAAAGAATCCTCCATTTGCAGCAATTACAGCATTGCAGACCTTTGGCATTCTATCTGTTAATTTGTTGAGGTAATCTGGAGAAATTGCACCCCACGCTTCCAGAAGCAGCTCCCACAAGTTGGATTGGTTGGATGGGCACTTCTTTGAGCAGATTGAGTTTCTGGAGCATCACATTTGTGGGGTCAATTAAACGCTCAAAATGGCCAGAAAAAGAGAACTTTCATCTGAAACTCGACAGTCTATTCTTGTTCTTAGAAATGAAGGCTATTCCATGCGAGAAATTGCTAAGAAATTGAAGATTTCCTACACCGGTGTGTACTACTCCCTTCAGAGGACAGCACAAACAGGCTCTAACCAGAGTAGAAAAAGAAGTGGGAGGCCGCGTTGCACAACTGAGCAAGAAGATAAGTACATTAGAGTCTCTAGTTTGAGAAACAGACGCCTCACAGGTCCCCAACTGGCATCTTCATTAAATAGTACCTGTTAGAGCCTGTTTGTGCTGTCCTCTGAAGGGAGTAGTACACACCGGTGTAGGAAATCTTCAATTTCTTAGCAATTTCTCGCATGGAATAGCCTTCATTTCTAAGAACAAGAATAGACTGTCGAGTTTCAGATGAAAGTTCTCTTTTTCTGGCCATTTTGAGCGTTTAATTGACCCCACAAATGTGATGCTCCAGAAACTCAATCTGCTCAAAGAAGTGCCCATCCAACCAATCCAACTTGTGGGAGCTGCTTCTGGAAGCGTGGGGTGCAATTTCTCCAGATTACCTCAACAAATTAACAGCTAGAATGCCAAAGGTCTGCAATGCTGTAATCGCTGCAAATGGAGGATTCTTTGACGAAAGCAAAGTTTGATGTAAAAAAAATCTTATTTCAAATACAAATCATTATTTCTAACCTTGTCAATGTCTTGACTCTATTTTCTATTCATTTCACAACATATGGTGGTGAATAAGTGTGACTTTTCATGGAAAACACGAAATTGTTTGGGTGATCCCAAACTTTTGAACGGTAGTGTACATACAGACGGGGGACAAATTAAACACCACCATAAAGTGTCATGGGCCACCCTGAGCCTCCAGAACAGCTTCAGTGCTCCTTGTCATGGATTCTACAAGTCTCTGAATTCTACTGGAGGTGTGGAACACCATTGTTCCAAATGATATTCCCTCATTTGGTGTTTTGATGGTGCTGATGGAGAGCGCTGTCTAACACGTCGGTCCAAAATCTCCCATTGGTGTTCAACTGGGTTGAGATCTGGTGACTGTGAAGGGCATAGCATATGATTTACATCATTTTCATCCTCATCAACCCATTCAGTTGTCATCCTGGAAGAGACCACTCCCATCAGGATAGAAATATTTCATCATAGGATAAAGGTAATCACTCAGAATAATTTTGTATTGATTTGCGGTGACCCTTCCCTGTAAGGGAACAAGTGGACCCAAACCATGCCAGGAAAATGCCCCCCACAGCATAACAGAGCTCCCAGACCCCCTCACTGTAGGGGTTAAGCATTGAGGTTTTTCCTTTCATTTGTCACCATTACACTTCTGTATTTGCTGGTTACTGCTGAGTACAACTTTCCCTAGAAAAATTATATGACACATCATGTTTCCGTCTTAACCGTAGAAGTCAAATGTGAGGAATAAGACAGCTAGCAGCAAGTTTAAAGACAAAGCGATGTTGCAAACAAGCAAATGCAGACGACTAAGCTCAAAGAAGAACTTTATCGACATACAGTGCTGCTTGAAAGTATGTGAACCCCTTGAGCAGTTTAGATGTTTCTGTTGTTTTACCATGATTTTCTTATTCTATCATCACCAGTTTTTATGTATGAAATGTCAGATATATGTTTATCAATTTCATGTACTTGTTTAGTGGGACTTGTTTAAGTTGCCCAAAAACTACATGAAACATGGAATTAGTGTATGTGCAAAAGTAAGTGAACCCCCAGCTGCATTGGTTAAGTCAAGCAGGTAACAGACTCGGGTGAAACACATTTGGGTGCTTAATTAATCATTTAAGCAGACCAATGAAATGAGACATCCTTGGGAAAGGGTTTGGCCTGCACTAATTAAAAGAGAGAGGAAATCAACCAAACCACTGTGGTCCCATACAAATCAACAATGCTGAGAGCAAAGGTGATATCCAAGGACATGAAGAAGAGGGTAGTGACAGCCCATCAGTCTGGGGAGGGCTATAAGACCATCTCCAAAAGATTCCAGCTCCATCCATCCACTGTAAGACAAATAATTTACAAATGGAGGGCCTTCAACATGACAGCAACTCTGCCTAGAAGTGGACCCCCATCAAAACTATCACCCAGAAGCACCAGAAAAATAATAAATCAGGTAAAGGCCAACCCACACATCACCTCTAGAGAGTTGCAGACCTCTCTGGTAGCATCTGGGACAAATGTGCATGCGTCTACAATCAGACGAAAATTGAATAGCCATGACATTCATGGGAGGGTTACTAGAAGGAAGCCCCTGCTCTCAAAAAAGAACAAAGCTGCCCATTTCAACTTTGCCAGAGAGCACTTGGACAAACCAGAGGCCTTCTGGAAGTCCATTCTCTGGACAGACGAGTCCAAAATAGAATTATTTGGTCACAATCAAAACCAACATGTTTGGAGAAAAGCCAACACTGCATATGAAGAAAAGAACCTCCTCCCAACAGTGAAGCATGGTGGTGGAAATGTGAAGGTCTGGGGCTGCTTTTCTGCTTCTGGACCTGGACGACTCCATATTATCCAAGGAACCATGAATTCTCCAGCATATCAACAAATTCTTGACCAGAATCTCCTGCCATCAGTCAGGGAGTTGAAGCTGGGACGAAAATGGATTATGCAACAAGACAATTACCCAAAGCATTCCAGCAAAACTACAAAGGAATGGCTTCAGAGAAAGAGGATTCGTACTCTGGATTGGCCCAGTCAAAGTCCGGACCTTAATCCAATTGAAATGTTGTGGCAAGACCTGAAGAAGTTGGCACATACCAGATGTCCCTCCAACCTCTCTCAACTGGCTGAGTTCTGCAAGGAGGAGTGGGCAAAAATCCCCATAAGCAGATGCGAGAGACTGGTTAGTGGTTACAGAAGACGTTTGGTTGAAGTAATGGCTGCAAAAGGAAGAGCCACAAGCTACTAATACAAGGGTTCACATACTTTTGCACATGTTACATTTTCAGTTTTTGTGAAATAAACCACCTTTGTTGAATTAAATAATGAAAATATATCTTTTTTTGTGTGTGTCCATTATTTGGAAGGTGTGCTTTACAAATTGGGATTTGGATGTATGTGTAATAAGCTTATCTTAATGTTTTTTACAAAAACATTGACCATGTCTGGAGGGTTCACAAACTTTCAAGCAGCACTGTATATTACAACATCAATAACTAAATCTCAGGTTCAACCATTTTTTTAAAAAAAAATTGTGCTGCGGAGGGGAATGGGCTGACACACAACAGCCCTGTGGACTCGTTTCATTTTCTGATGGCTATCTGAGATCTGAAGTGGTCAAACACCAATCCAGTTACCAGTATCACCATGAGTGTCAGTAGGTTAAAATACCAAAACTTCAGGATTGTAGCTTTAAACAATTCTATAATGACTCTGTGAAATATCGGTGAAGGAAACAACCCTCGCTATGATCTTTATGACATGCCTGTGATTATGTTGAACCCAGCTTGTAGTCGGATAAATAATGTTGTCTATGTGATGGGCCAGCAGATCCATGATGGCATGGCAGCCCGGTTGCCCTCTATGATAATTAGCATCCATCCATTATCGAAGCCATTTATCCGAATTCGGGTCTCAGGGATGCACCTATCCCAGCAGTCACTGGGCGGCAGGCGGGGAGACACCCCGGGTAGGCCACCAGTCCATTACAGGGTCGACACATTCACACCTAGGGACAATTTAGTATGTCTGATTCACCTGACCTACATGTCTTTGGACTGGGAGGAGAGCAGAGCACCCGGAGGAAACCCACGCAGACATGGGGAGAACATGCAAACGCCACTCAGAGGATGACCCGGGATGACCCCCAAGATTGGACTACCGCAGGGCTCAAACCCAGGACCTTCTTGCTGTGAGGTGACTTTGCTAACCGCTGTGCCACCATGCCGCCCCATAATATCATAATGATAATTAGCAATTGGTTTGAATATAAGGTCAGAACATGGGTTAAAACATTAGCTTGTCGTTTGATTTTGGCGTCTGTGTAAAATGCTCACTTTGGAGGATAGCAGAGGGCATGCCACACATTTAGCTGTCTAACCCATCACACTATATGTCATGATATAATGGATAAATGTGGAAAATATTGTAGCAAAACTATAATGGCCATTATTTGCACCCCTCTACTCGGCTTTTGGCTGAGTGCCCCCCATACTGGAGGGATGTGCTAGCATCAGCATTTGACATGTTGTGAGCTGTCACATCATTCATCTAATCAGATTCATTTTGGAAACGGGGTAAAGGTTAGGGTTAGGGTCAGGGTTAGCCAAAGGTCAGCATATCAAATGCCGATGTAGGACACCATTGCCTCTGCTTGTTGACCCTTGTCAGTCCCCAACCTGCTCCTGAGAGCTACCATGTCTGACCCAAACTAAAAACATATAGTTTTACTAAACCTGCTCCCCGAGACATTGTTTAACTGAATCAGGTGTGTTAAATTTGAGTTGAAGTGAAAGGTGATAGGGAAAACCCCTGCTTTTTAAAGTATAACTTCATTTTCAGCATTTTTTCTACCGCTGTCGACAGGATGTGTTCAACCAATACTGGCTTCATATCAGATTAACTGTCTGTTACAATGTGAGGAAAGAACGTCTCATGTGGAAAAACTGATAGGAGGAATACAAATGTAAATGGGCCGATGGGGTGTTATTAATTTCACCGCTGCACTCCCATCCAGCCATATCCTGCTGCCTTAGATCATCCTCATTGTGGCCTCCTGTTGGATGGGACTATTACTGACTTCCAGCAGCGTGGACGTGGACAAACATAGTCTTGCCATGGTCCAAAACCCCACTCAGGGATGTAGCTGCAGGTGTCCGGGTGGTGTGGTGGTCTGTTCCGTTGTCTACCAACACTGGGATCGCTGGTTCCAATCCCCGTGTTACCGCCGGCTTGGTCGGGCGTCCCTACAGACACAATTGGCCGTGTCTGCGGGTGGGAAGCCAGTTGTGGGTATGTGTCCTGGTCGCTGCACTAGTGCCTCCTCTGGTCAGTCGGGGCACCTGTTTGGGGGGGGACGGGGACTGGGAGGAATAGGGTGATCCTCCCACACACTACGTCCCCCTGGTGAAACTCACTGTCAGATGAAAAGAAGCAGCTGGGGACTCCACATGTATCGGAGGCGGCATGTGGTAGCCTGCAGCCCTCCCCGGATCAGCAGAGGTGAAGCAGCAACCGGGACGGCTTGGAAGAGTGGGGTAATTGGCCAGATACAACTGAAAAAAAAAAGGGGGGGTGTAGATGTATAATGAAAAGTGGTTTAAGTCATAAGTTAACCCGCGATTGAACTAAAGAAACCATTTTCTAAGAAGCGTCAATTTATGCTTTAAAGCTTCCATCAGTTCTACAATCTAAGTGTTGTAAAGATTCATGTCGCTGTTAAAACAGCAGTGGGGTGGGGTAGGGGGTTTAGGTGCGTTTGCTTTCCACTACAGCCTCATGGCTCCGCTTTTAAGTTATGGTCCACATTGTCGCCCAGAGGTGTTAATCTGACAGTATGTCTCCGTGGGTTTGACACCCGGGACGAGTGATGGCCTCTTAAATAGGATGTCTGCAAAAGAGCCGTGATGCACCAATCATGCATTTGGAAAATGTTGTGACCTATTACCAATAACCAACCAGCTCTGCAGACCCGTCCTCATGGACACACACCGCTCAGGCTCAGACTGCATTATGAAACCTTACTGCAACTGCTATATGCTGTTTGTGCACTAAATATTTGCATGTATGCTGTTAAAATAACGACCATTAAAGCATTTATAATGATAATTGTGATTATCATCATTATATCTGCCAAGCTGAATGATGACTTGTTAAGTGTTCTGGGCGTCTTCATGTGTGTGTTGCTGCATTGTTTCTCTCCATATGAAAGATAACAGGGTGAAGGTGGGCAGATTTATCCTCCACCACAGATACAACACATATTTCATCACACACACACACACACACACACACACACACACACACACACACACACACACACACACACACTCTCTCTACAAATGACCATGGCAGTCCAGGGCACAAATGTGTATTTATGTCCTGTGCTTAACCTTGGTTCACCAGAAATAATACAAACCAACTAGGAGAAAGTGTTGGGCGATCAGTCTTGTAAAGATGACTCGGCGACTTGCCACCGCCAACTGTCGGAACCACCCAACGTGGATGTGGGAAGTAAATTCAGTTTCCAAAAATAAATGAAAGTCTTTAATTTAATCATGAAAGAGGAGGGGAACGGCAGGGTCCAAACATCTGACTCCCACAGCAATTAACCTGCCGTCTGCCTTTGTCCTCCTCGTCCACAAATTCATAGTAGGTGAATACATTGCATGTTTTTTGCTTGGTTATTTATTTATTTTTTTGTATTGTGTAAGTGGAGGGATTCAAAGCGTCTCTGATGTTTTCCATGTTCTCTCTGCAGGCTCGATGACAGATTTGTGCATTGCAGCTGAATCCTCATTTAAAATATGCTGAAATGCAAAATGGGTGCATAGAGAAGCTAACTACAAGATCCGAGGCGGGTCAGTTGATAGTTGCAGGAAGATATATGAGATTGGTGTGTTTCTTGCAGCCGGGATCCCACCGGCTCTGTCTAGTTTCAAACAGATTATAGAACGGTTTACAGCTCCAGAGTGTGTCTGCGGTTTCCCCCCTGCCTCTCTGCGGCCCACAAGTCTTATAAATCATTCTCTCTATTTCTTTATGGAAATTAAAACATGGCTAAACGGGGGATTCCTCCAACATGCATCGACTCAGCTCGCCCAGTCAAGAGCATCTGACTGGAGTCCATCTGCAGCCTTTCATTTCAAACTCAAGGTGTACATAGACATACTATATATATATACGTATATATATATATTGACACACATATATACAGACAGCTGATGATTGCATGTGGCATGAAACAGGCTTGTACTATCTCACAAAATGTTTTACTTGACTCACTGGTGTATGTATATATATATATATATATATATATATATATATATATAGTTTTTTTATGTATTAATTGGGCGGCATGGTGGCGCAGTGTTTAGCATGGTCGCCTCACGGCAAAAGATCCTGGGTTCGAGCCCTGGTGTAGTCCAACCTTGGGGGTCATCCCAGGTTGTCCTTTGTGTGGAGTTTGCATATTCTCCCCGTGTCTGCGTGGGTTTCCTCTGGGTGCTCCAGTTTCCTCCCACCGTCCAAAGACATGTAGGTCAGGTGAATCAGCCATACTAAATTGTCCCTAGGTGTATGTGTGTGTCTCCCCGCCTGTTGCCCAATGACTGCTGGGATAGGCTCTAGCATACCCACGACCCTGAGCAGGATAAGTGGTTTGGATAATATATATATGTATATACATAAAACTTTGTTAAACGAAACACTCAATGGTAGGGAAAGTGCTCAACAAAGCAGGAGCAAAACAATCCAGTGAGTTAAGTAAATTCTTTCTGAGACAGTGCAAGCAGCCTGTTTCATGCCATAAGCAATCTTCAGCTGTCTATTATATATATACATTTAAACCACACCAGTCGAGACCCAACCCAAGATGCAGGCTGTGCAAAGATGAGAGTCCAGCACTTGGTTGCAGGGTGTAAAATGCTTGCTGGGAAAGTGTACACTGAAAGGCATAACCAAGTGGCTGGGATAGTGTACAGGAATATCTGTACTGAATACAGACTGGAAGTCCCCAAGTCCAAATTGGAGACACCGCCAAAGGTGGTTGAGAATGACAGAGCTAAGATCCTGTGGGACTTAAAACTTCCAGACTGACAAGCAGGTGCTGGCTAACCAACCAGACATTGTGGTGGTCGACAAGGAACAGAAGACAGTAGTAGTGATCGATGTAGCGATCCTGAGCGACGGCAACATCAGGAAGAAAGAGCATGAGAAGCTACTGGCATGGGCAACATGGTCCAGAAAGGCCCGGAGTGGGTGCAGGTCTTTGTTCCAATCAAGCAGTTACACACTTGAGTCTACAAAACAAGATCCTTAGCAAAGACTATTGGTTGACTAATAGACTCAGGTGTGTAACTGCTTGGTTGGAACAAAGACCTGCACCCACACCAGCCCTTTCTGGATCATGTTGCCCATCCCTGCAAAGGCTGAGGGAAGAACTAGATTGGATGTGAAAGCTGAAATCCACAGTAGTCCCAGTGGTAATAGGAGCACTAGGGGCTGTGACCCCCAAACTGGGAGAGTGGCTCCAGCGGATTCCAGGAACAAAATCTGAGGTCTCTGTCCTGAAGAGTGCGGTCCGAGGAACAGCTAAGATACTGCACAGCATTTATATATTTGGTTTTATATTCACCGTGACTATCGGTAGCGATCCCGTTTGAACACCTGCACAATTGAATACTGACAGATTGTACATTAATGATAGTTTTAGTCTCACAAGTGCCAGTCTGTCAAAACCTTCAGCCGGCCACACATGGCAACGCCAGTCTGCCAGTCTTGTAATCAAAAGCAAAATGTGTAGCGATGCCCGAGTTTCACAATGTAGTTGGAGTACTGCCAGTCACATTTTTGACCGTCACCATCTGCTGAGTCTTTGGTCAAACAAATCTTTCTCGCACATGCTGCGGACCATAATGTCACAAGCTGAATATCACAATATCACAATCTTGCCTTCAAAAAAACCACAGGCCTAACCCAAAACCAAAAAAAAAGTGGTCACTGGATTTTTCCAGGCATCCATATTTCATTACTTTTGCACCATCGCATGAAACCCATTACTTTCCCCAACAGTACAGAAAGTGACACTTTCATGCCCCTTGACAGCAGATGTAACCGTGTATGCCCTGCTTGATGTAAGACGAACATGAATTCAACCTCTAAGCTGGCACACCGAGGAGTCTGCAGGATGGGGGTGATCACAGAAAAGGGCAGGGATCTTTGCAAAGCTGCATCAACACGGTGTTTGTTGGAGAAAGAGGCAAATGCAGATAAAGGAATGTATGGGGGGGGGGCAGGAACCTTTCCACATCCCGTTTAATAATACTGACATTGCCATAACACACTGGCAAGGTAACAGCGCAAGGATGCCGCTCCTGCAGCAGAGTCTAGAAATATAGGTTATGACTCCATGAATGTAACATGAGCGCGTCTCCAGTATAGCCTACATTTTATGCATAATTAACACATGCGGAACCATGCGTGTTATCAACAAATGGGACATGATGACATCTTTTTTTTGCACATGAACTCACAGAGACACACACTCACACATACATGTAACACAAGATCTTAGAGAACACAAGGGGTGGGATTTCTCGATAAATGCAGTTTCCGAATCTCACCTAGATGGGGCATAGAGAGGATGACACACCCACTGGTTTGGCAGGCAGCACATGTTTTATAGCAGGCACATCACCGACCCCCCCGTAACCAGAACGACAGAACACTGACGAATACAAATCAAAGAATAGATTTGCACTTACCTGGTCCTAATGACAGCAACGTGGCACGGTAATATTCATTTCTCCTCCAGAGAAATACAGTCCACCATTTAAAAAAAGGGGGGGGGGAATGGAACAACCCTAACAAGGGAGAGGATGTCCTGCCACTACCATCTGTTTTGACAGCAACACACACTGTTTTTGGTGACACCTTTTTGTATTCAAAGAGAGAAACCAGTTTTCTGATGGTCCTTTTTTTGTTTTTGGTGTCTTATCTAGAAAACTGCACTCCTGTGCTCACTGCCTCATCTCTCTCTCTCGCTCTCTGTCTGTATTGCCCTGCAAGAACGGTGGGGTGGGGGGGGGGTGAATGTTGGAAGGATGCTGAGAGGGAAGTAGTCAAACTAATAGAGGCGGGTGGAAGAGATGGAGGAGGAGGGGGTCGTGCTGGGGGAAGCAGCACCCGCAGTAGATTCCCCCCTCCCCCCAAACACACACACACACTCCTCCAGCACCCTTCTCAGGCAGTTTCTGCTGACAGGGCACAATCCCAATGCGCCAGCCATGGACCCAGTACCCGGCTCTCTCCCCGCCCCCCCCCCACCAGCATTGTTTTCCCGGCAAGCGTTCCCCCAAATGTCACAGACGCCGCTTTGATCCACTCACCTCTCACAACACGACGACTAAACGAGGGCGTTTTCCATTACACAGATGTTTGAGAGGTAAAAGTCCGTAGCATCTACCGTCTGACTTGACGTGAGGTCCACATCACACCGGCTGTCTGCCACACACACACACACACGCCCGCGCACCGCACAGCCAAACCTCAGCGACCCGCAACCCACTCGAGTCAAAGACCGAGAAATGACATCTAGTGGACAAAGATGTCACTACAGCCTAAAAACCTGACGGCGATCACCGAAATGTAAATGTTGTGTAGTATTTAACCATGTGCATGCAGGCTTCCTATCTCCAATCCTACACTATCCACGCTACTTTCACTATTATAACTACTGGTTGACGGTATGGTAAATAGTGAAACAAGTTTGTGTAGAGATGGGAGGGAACAGAACCTGCCTTTACATGATAGATAACGTGACTGTATACACTCCTGCCTACTCTAATAACCAAACCAGCCCCAGCAATAACTTCAGTTCTTTGCGGACATTCACCTCATCGTCAATGTTTTAAACATCACGAACGTGTTGAAAATGTATAAATGGACGCCGAATAAAGTTTGACTCGGTGCCTTGAGGTGATACTGACGTGGCACTTGCGGCAATATATCAGTGAAAGATTAATGAATATTAACGAGAAAATGTTTCTAAGATGGTTCATTTCTTAAATGGGCATCCTTTTCATTATTTAAAATCTCAAAGTCAGCTTCTAACTTAAACATGGGAAAACATGACAGTGAGTTTATGATGTGTAAATCTGGCAGGGTTTGATGTTGACACGTTCATAAACTTTTCAAGACCAGAGACCCAGGCAGAAGCACTTTATTGCGCTTTCAGAGGCACAACGTGTGGGAGGAGCACTTTGGAAATACAGGAATTGTGAAATCTCCTTTTTAATTGTGTCAGTATTGCACAGAAACAGAACTTCTAAGATCAACTATTTGACATTCGTAGGGTCCAGCTTGAAGTACCCCATCAGTTATATTTATATAAAGAGTGCAAAGCAGCAAGAGAGTTCTTTGGATAGTATAAAAAAAAATTTTTTTTGGAAACTCTCCCTTTTTCTCCTAATTGTACTTGGTCAATTACCCTATTTTCTAAGCTGTCTCAGTCACTGCTCCACCACCCCTACACCGATCCAGGAGGGCTGCAGACTACCAGATGCATCCTCCGATACATGTGGAGTCACCAGGGGGACATTGTGCGTGGGAGGATCACGCTATTCCCCCCAGTTCCCCCTGAACAGGCGCACTGACCAACCAGAGCAGGCGCTAGTGCAGTGACCAGGACACATACCCACACCTGGCTTCCCACCCACAGACACGGCCAACTGTGTCTGTAGGGACGCCTGACTAAGCCAGAGGCAACACGGGGATTCGAACCAGCAATCCCTGACTCAATACCCAGACGCCCTAGTGTAAACATTTACAGGAAAAACTGACAGTACAGGAATAAAAAGGAAAACATCAGGGTGTCCGGGTGGCGTGGCGACTCTACGTGTATCGGAGGAGGCATATGGTAGTCTGCAGCCCTCCCCTGATCAGCAGAGGAGCAGCGACCGGGACGGCTCGGAAGAGTGGAGTAATTGGCGGGGTAATTGGCCGGATGCAATTGTGGAGAAAAAGGGGCAAATTTAAAAAAAAAAAGGAAAATATCTTTTAGGAACAGTTTCTTTTTTTTTTTAATGACAGTTCATTCTTTCTGCAATATTCTAAACTCCTGTTGGAACGGCGTTTTTCCAAAAGTAAACCCCTGAAATTCCTTTCCTCTTTCAAAGTTGGCCAAATCGACTTAACAGGATGTAGACAAACATCTATAAAGCAGACAGAAATGGTAACATTAGGCCCCTTCACCTGGACAAACACCAAAGACCCAGTGTGCATATTTGAAGGCAATTCTCCCATCTTACAAATGACCCTTGATGATTCCCGTAGATCAGGGGTCCCCAACCACCAGGCCACGGACCGGCAACAGGCCGCAAAGCATTTGCTACCGGGCTGCAAGGAAACAATGATATACAATGTTCAAGTAAAAGCCTGGTCCAGCCATCTGGACGGTGTAATGCCAAAGGGCTTTTAATTTGAAACGGATACTTCAAGTGTGTACAATGATGTAATTTTATCACTCATTCACGTGGCATGTGGCAGACCAATGGTAACTAACTTCATAACTCAGAGACACTCTCAGTCAGCTTGCTAGTAGCAGCTAGTTAGCTACCACGAGCACCGGTAAAAAATAAACGTCGCTTGAGAGTTTCTTCGAAAGAGGTAGGGGAGATAAAAGGTCTAATGACAATGATAACGCAGAGACAGCAGAGGCCGAGACAGCAAAAAAAGAAAGCTTCCGTCAATAGGAAATACGAGTCATACCTAAAATACGGCTTTATTGTGACCGATGACTGGCATGCTCCGAGCCCCCTGTGTGTGATATGTGGAGACAAGCTCCCCATCCACCGTTGTATGTTGGTGTTATGTTTATCTGTTGTCTTGTTTCACCAAAGTTTATTGTAAAGCGACTTTGAGTGTTAGAAAAGTGCTATATAAATTTGATTTATTTATTATTAATGAAGCAATGAAGCCCTCAAAAACTGCTTCCGCACTTTGAGTCCAAGCACCCTGCACTTAAAGACAAACCCGTGGAGTTCTATGAGCGAAAACAACATGAGTAAGCGGGACAGAAGCACGTGCTGAGAGCCACCACCTCCACACACGCTGCTGCTCTGAGAGCGTCGTACTTAGTGGCTAGTTGTAATGCTGAGGCTACTTAGTGGCTAGTCGTATTGCTAAGGCTAAGAAGCCTTTCACTATCAATGAAGAATTGATTCTGCTTGCTGCCAAGGACATGTGCTGTGAACTGTTAGGGGAAGCTGCAGCTAACAAGTTGGCAAAGGTTCCTCTTTCAGTTACCACGGTTTCACAGAGAATTGATGAAATTGGTGAGTTGTAATTTTGTTATATGTATGTTATCTTAATGTGAGGAAATATGCGCTGTGTGTTTAATATCCAAACGTTATTTTAAATGTTATGATACTATTGATTTATAAGCCTAACCTATATTCTGGTCATTATCAACCCACCCCTGCCCCTCCCCCGGTCCGCCAGATTATTGTCAATATTAAACCCGTCTGCGGTGCAAAAAAAGCTGGGGACCCCTGCCATACATTATCACAGCCTTACCCAATTGTAAACTGTATACGCCGGTCATTTTAACAGTGAATAAAAAATGGATAGGGTTTGTTTCCGGATGGTTCCACCTCAGTTACTCTTCACTTTGTTTCACATTTATCTTCATCCCCTTACTGGGCCTGGCCCGGCAGCGCCCCCAGGAGGCCGTTGGCTGTAGTGAAGAGGTTGATTGGCGAGGAGCCGTCTGTTATGAGCGTAGACTTCAGCCCCAAAGACTGAAGCAATTTGACCTGAGAGACAGACAGACAGACAAAGCGCGAAATTGTCAAAGACAGAGGGAGAGCAAAGGGAAGAGAAAAGTACCATGAATGAATCCCCATAGTAAAATTAACCTCAAAAGTTTTTTTCTTTTTTCATTCTGACTCTGAACACAACAGGAGCCTGTACTGTACCTGCATCTCCGGTCCAGCTCTGGCCATCTCTTTGAGGGTGTCAGTCCCCAGACTCTGCACCATCTTGATGAAGCGGTTACTCTCGATATGAGCCAGTTTCTCTTGCTTCTCCATCTCCAGACGATCCATTTCCTTCTTATAGGTCAACTCCTGTTCCCGAGCCTTGGCGAGACGTAGCAGCTCTGCCTCCTGCATGATGGTACACACACACACATACACATACACATACACACACACTAGAATGATGAACGTCTTCGGTCTAACCTACATTTTATGCACATGTTGATTTGACATGCATACACGGACAGACACACGTACACAAACGAAAAAACATTAAGTAACGGAGCCATTAGTCTAGCCGACATGTCAAAGACGGTTAAATCAGTTCATCTGGATAAAACGTTTATTGACAGATACATTTCATCACTCAACTAAGTGACATCTTCAGTCTAAACTGACTGCAGGAATCCCCACCCTTATAAACACTACAGTTGCAGAACGACTGAAACGAACGATCAGTTTCATATGCAAATATGGGCGTGACCATTAACTAGAGTTACAATGGTCATGTGTACTATTCACAGAGGATTAGGGAATGTTTGCAATCACATTATTGTAAGATGGTGACAGATGTACTCTTAGCCCCCCCCCCTCCCTCAGTTCAGGAATGGTAGTTCCCTCTTCACATAGATGGCCTCTTTGACTCCCTGTTCAAACCAGCCTTCCTCCCTATCAAGGATGTGCACATCCTCATCTTTGAAAGAGTGGCCACTGGCCTGTAGATGGTGTAGACTGCTGAGTCCTGGCCTGATGTGTTAGCTCTCCTGTGTTGTGCCATCCTCTTGGCCAGCGTCTGCTTTCTTTCCCCAATGTACAAGTCACGGCAATCCTCCTGGCACTTAACAGTGTGCATTAAATTGCGCTGTTTGTGCCGGGGGACCCGATCCTTGGGGCGGACCAATTTCTGGTGCAGCGTGTTTTGGGGTTTGAAAGCAACTGAGACGCAGTGTTTGTAAAATATGCATTTCAGCTTTTCCGACACTCCCACCACATACAGAATCACCACTGGTTTACGCTTAGGCAGCTGTTGTCCTTCTCCTCTCTTCGACTGGCTGGTGCACTGTTTGGGCGTCTTCCTGGCTTTGACAAACGCCCAGTTAGGATAACCACACTTAACCAGGGCCTGTTTAATGTGGGATTTCTGCTCTTCCCCGCCTGCTGTGTGGGTGGGGATGTTGTCAACTCTGTGGTGCAGCGTCCTGATGACTCCTAGTTTGTGCTCCAGTGGATGATGAGAGTCAAACCTTAAGTAGTGATCAGTATGTGTAGGTTTACAGTAAACATCAACAGTTAAATTAAGAAGGAATGACCATCCCTGTCCGTCACCATCTTAAATTGCTGTGATTGCAACATTCCCTAATCCACTGTGAATAGTACACGTGGCCTTTGAAACTCTAGTTAATGGTCATGCCCTTATTTGCATGTAAAACTGGTCATTGATTTCAGTCGTTACGCAACTGTATTGTTTATAAGGGTGGGGATACCTGCAGTCAGTTTAGACTGAAGAGGTCACTTAGCTGAGTGATGAAACGTATCTGTCAAGTGTCCAGATGGACTGATTCAACCTCCTTTGAATGTCTTACCTGGATTATTGAGCATGCATCAAGACATCGAGCCGACATGAACTCCTTCGCTGTGACTTGTCACTGTTGTACGCTCATGAAGCAGGATCTAAATATTGTCCAAATGCGATCTGTACTGCTGAAAACTTTTAGATGATTTAATATATTTATATATAAAGCATATCTGTGTTCTTCAACAACCCAGCCACTGAGGATGCATAAGCCAGTGCATTCTTAGTGCTGGTCCCAAGCCCTGATAAATGGGGAGGGTTGCATCAGGAAGGGCATCCGGTGTAAAATCTTTGCCAAATCAAATATTCGGATCATAAATAAGATTTCCATACCGGGTTGGTCGAGCCCCGGGTTACCAATGACTGCCAACGGTACTGTCAGCCAGCAGGGTGCCGGTGGAAACTATGCTACTGTTGGACGAAGGAGAGGGGGAATGCATGTCCAGAGGCAGCGAGAGAGGAGGAAGGGTAGGAGTGTGAGAGTGAGAACTTTGAATGTTGGCACTATGCCCGGTAAAGGGAGCGAGCTGGCTGATATGATGGAAAGAAGAAAGGTAGGCATACTTTGTGTGCAAGAGACCAGGTGGAAGGGGAGGAAGGCTAGGAGCATCGGAGGTGGGTTCAAACTCTTCTACCATGGTGAGAAAGGGAGGAGATCTATCTTCGTCAATGCCAGAAAATGATGCATACATGTATTACAGAAAAATAGTTCAAAACTATAATCTGATTTTTAGGATTTCGCGTGTACTCGTGAAATCATTGGTTATGAAAAACTGGGGGTCAACCCAATGGTCCCACAGCCCTAAGGGTTAGGGTTAGGGGTAGAAATGTGGGAACGTAGGGCTTAATTTTTTTTTAAAAAATCTTAGAAATGTGGGAACATAGGGCTGTGGGAAAATAGGGCCGTGGGAACATAGGTACACTCCCGAAAAACTGCTAACACTAAGCTAACAAGTAAAACGTATCGTATCATCGATGGGCTTCGCATAAGGTGCATTTCCCTTCTTTTGAGAGGAGCTGCTAATGATCATGGTACACATCCAGCAATTGAGCTAAGCTAGGCTAAACACACCGTTCAACACACCTTCAAACTGCACACACAGGCATAAAAAAGGGCATCCGTGAGTTTGTCTGAGTCTATGTAAGCAGGACACAAACCAAACTATCCCTTTGCCAAGGACAGCATTTACCCAAATGTCTTTGAGGTTTAACGTAAAACTGGACAAAACTTCACTTTTATTTTAAGGTCTGTATATTGTACCGACAGTTGGCACTCTTCACTGGGGTACGTTTTAGACATTTTACAGCTGACTGACTACACTGGAAACACTGCAGTGACCCCGCTTTCAAAGTCGAATAACATCAAAACAAACACAGAAATGCATCCACACACACCAACCCATAAATAGAGCGACAAAATCAGGCCCTGTGCTCAGTACGTACAGCCTCAATCCTCCGGGCCTCTGTCTTGAGTTTGGCTTCGTTGACGGCCGCCTCCCCTTGGATGCGGGCTGCCTCAGCTCTGGACAGGGCCTCAGCCTTGGCAGCACCGGTGCTCTCCACTGCCGCACTATGGACACACACACACACACACACACACACTAAGAATCAGGCCTGGAAATGACTTCCTCCACAATATTTTCAGTTACTTGAGGTTAAGTTTGCCTCCAAAATCCACAGAGTATGCAGTGTAAAATCGTTCATGTACTTCAGTTAGTTATTTTCATCTATGGTCCATATAAACTATGGTTTCAACAAGTTTAGAATAATGTTAGTCTTTATCACAGTGACTTTGGTATCTAAGAATTGCAGCAATTAATCACCTTTATCTTCCCTCAAATGACTGATGTGACCACTCACCATGTGTATCCATAGTCTTCTATGGTGGAAGATGACGGCTACGTATATTAAGTAAAAATAGTTCAAAACTATATTCTAATTTTTAGGATTTTCCATGTACTTGTGAAAATGCTGGTTAAGAAAAATTTGTTAAAGCTAAGCTAACAAGTAAGAAGTAAAATGATATCCATCCATCCATCATCTGAACCGTTTATCCTGCTCTCAAGGTCGCGGGGATGCTGAGGCCTATCCCAGCAATCATTGGGCGGCAGGCGGGGAGACACCCTGGACAGGCTGCCAGACCATCACACAGGGCCGACATACACACACACACACACACATTCATACCTAGGGGCAATTTAGTATGGCCGATTCAGCTGACCTACATGTCTTTGGAGAGTGGGAGGAAACCGGAGCACCCGGAGGAAACCCATGCAGACACAGGAGAACATGAAAACTCCACACAGAGGACAACCTGGGATGACCCCCCCTCAAGGTTGGACTACCCAGGGCTCAAACCCAGACCCTTCTTGCTGTGAGGCAACCGTGCTAACCACTGCGCCATCGTGCCGCCCCAGTAAAACGATATGGCTTCTGAGATTTCTCTTTCTTGAGGAGGCTGAGGAGCGCCCGTCTACCCCCCAAAATTCTCACCAACTTCTACCACTGCACCATAGAGAGCATCCTGACCATCTGCATCTCAGTGTGGTACGGCAACTGCATCTCAGTAGACCAGAAAGCTCTGCAGCGGATCGTCAAGGCGGCCCAGCATATCACCGGTACCCAGCTCCCAGCCATAAAAGACATTTATCACAAACGCTACCTTCGAAGGGGTCTGAGCATCAGCAGAGATCCCACCCACCCCAACCATGGACTGTTCTCCCCCCTGCGCTCTGGGAGGCGCTACAGGAGCCTCAGAGCCCGCACTTCCAGGCTCAAAAACAGCTTCTTTCCACAAGCTGTTGCCCACCTGAACCTGGCTACCCACTGAATGTCTGTAGATATTTTTAAATATTTTGTACTCCAGCTCTCTTTTAACTTATTTTTAGCTTTTGGTCTTCATGTGTGTATATCTTATACTGTGTTTGCTGTGTTTGTCTGTGTCTGTCTTGCACTGTTTGGTGAAGCCACAGCCCTCATTTCATTTTTAACATGTGCCTGCACATTGTTTTTAATGACAATAAAATTGAATTGAATTGAATTCTTTGAGAAGAGCTGCTAACGATCCTGGTACAACATTCAGCAATAAACTTGCCATTCAACGTACCTTCAAAATGCACACAGATAAAAACGATATCCATGAGTGTGTCCGACTCTACCCAAGTATGAAACAAATTAAAAAAAAACTGGAAGCTGAACTTCAAACAAGAGGGTGTCTGTGGTTCACCTGAGAGCCTCCAGCTCCAGCAGTTCCTTCCTGGCTTTCTCTGCCTCTGCCTGGTCGGTGATCCGCTGTCTTTCCAGCTTTCCCCGGGCCTCCTGCTCTAGACGCTCTGCCTCATGGCTGCACAAATGGAAAGACAAGACTGAATGACACAAAGGTAAACTTAATTATGCCTTTTTATTACTGGAAATATCTGTTTACCCTTCCCATAACCAAATTCACGTTTTGTTTTGTCCCCCTTTTTCTCCCCAATTGTACTTGGCCAATTACCCCACTCTTCTGAGCCATCCCGGTCGCTGTTCCACCCCTTCTGCTGATCCGGGGAGGACTGCAGACTACCACATGCCTCCTGCGAAACATGTGGAGTTGCCAGCCACTTCCTTTCACCTGACAATGAGGAGTTTCGCCAGGGGAATGCAGTGCATGGGAGGATCACACTATTCCCCCTCCCCCCCGAACAGGCACCCCAACTGATCAGAGGAGGCGCTAGTGCAGCGACAAGGACACATACCCACATTCGGCTTCCCACCCACAGACATGGCCAATTGTGTCTATAGGGATGACCGGCCAAGCTGGAGATTTGAACCAGCGATCCCTGTGTTGGGCAGGCAGCGGAATAGACCGCTACACTACCTGGATGCCCCATAACCAAATTTGATGCAATCTATGATGTGCTGATCTGGTATGATGTGGACGAAATTTGCAAATGCGGATTGAGTGACTCATTAAAAGTCAAGGGGGTTGGCAAACGAACATGAAAAAAGATCAAAAAAAATATGACCCACAATTGTGGAAACACCCATTTGCGTGCAAAATTTTCCCCTTTCTATGCGTGCAACAGGCTACAAACAGGGCTAAGCACTGAGTAAAAAATCAGAACTATATATCAACTGTATTAACCGATTACAAACTATTAAAGGCGTGTGTGTCTGTGTGTGTGTGGCTGCCCACAGGGTGTTGTGATGCATCTAATGCAGCAGTGTATATTTGGAGGAAAGGTGCATGTGGTCTTCCGACCTGCTTGCAACCCTCCTGCTTTAGCTCACTGCCACTGGCTAGCCCTTGTGGCGAACAGGTAAGCATCCTAGTGTGTAAGCCTTCCCTAGCCAGTACATAGCCTCCCCTTCACCAAGACTCCTGCCAGGCCTCCCCGCGGCCACACATGGTAACTGGGGTCTTGCGGCCCCTGGCTAACTTGGCAGGGGATCTCGGAGCAGCAGTGGGCCACAGAGATACGGTGTGCAGGCCCACCCTGGTGGACATGCCCTGGCACCTATCAACCACTGCCCCACTGTCTTGTGGGTGAGTCTGGGAAGACAATAGGCTAAGGGAGCACACCCCAACAGAAAAGCAAGCTGTGGCAGCATGCTTCGAGGTGGTTTCCAAAAAACTGGATTTCCAGCAGCCTCCTGCAGTTGTGAGGAGGTGCCGGTTGTCTAGGGGTCCCCCTTGCCATCGGAACCATCTCCCCTAAAATCAAGTCAGTGGAATTGGGAGAAGCGCACCCCCCCCATGCCACTTTAACAACCATCTCTGCACAGGTGTCTTCTCCTGCTACCTGAGTCCACGAGCTCACAAAGTCTGACGGCGATGGAGTATCCAGTGACAGGAGCAGGTCTGAATGAGCTGGGAGCGATGGAGTATCCAGTGACAGGAGCAGGTCTGAATGAGCTGGGAGCGCTTAGCTGGAACTCTGCACGCCAGTGGCACAGGGCAACGGTCGTTAGCACCTGGGATTGCATGGCATCTGTTTCTGGCAGACCCCTGTGCGTCTGAGCAGCCCTATTTAGGGACCACACTGCTCACCCCATTTGGGGAACGGCCTAGAAAAGGTGGCCCAAAAATTGCCCACTCAACACTATGCCTGGGCAGGAAACCACACCTGCCAGGCCATTCTACTATGCCGTCGAAGAAAACACACTATACCATTAAGAATTGCAGCGTGGAACATAACAACACTCCTGGACATCAGCCATGGTACAGCAAGCTGAAGCGCTATTGTGTGGATGTGGTGGCACTCAGTGAGACCAGGCTCCTTGAGGAAGGCTCACTCAATGAAATGGGAGAGGGCTACACACTCTTTTGGAAAGGATACCCCCTAGGAGGTCAACGCATTCATGGAGTTGGTTTTGCAATTAAGAACAGTCTCTTACCCAGTCTCGAAGAAACACCAGTGGGCATCAGCAAATGGCTGATGACTCTCCACATACCCCTCACAAAATGCCGATACATTACCTTGATAAGTGCCTACGCACCAACCTTACCATCCCATGATGAAGAGAAAGCTCGCTTCTACCAGGCACTCGATGGTATACTCAACAACATCCCAAGGAGTGACAAAGTCATTCTGCTTGGGGATTTTAATGCATGAGTTGGGAAGAACATGCAAAACTGGAATGGAGTGATTGGCACCCATGGCACTGGAAAAGTTGACTCCAATGGCGTAAGACTTCTTAGTCTGTGCTCAGAACATGACCTCACCATCACAAACACCATTTTCCAACAAAAGAATAAATACAAGGCATCCTGGATGCATCCCAGATCAAACACTGACACCTTATGCTATCGTGAGGTGGGCTGATTTTAAAGACGTGATCCTTACAAGAGCTATGCGAGGAACAGACTGCTGGATGACAGACCACTGCATGATCCTGACAAAAGTCGAGTGCATGTTTGAACTTTGAGACGCCAATGTGGGCCAAAGAAGAAACCGCTCCACTGCCCGAGACTTTCCAACAGCGACACCCCAAACACCTTCCGTCATTCTCTAGCCAACAAGTTAGTAGACGTTGAACAGCTGATCAACTCAGAGTCTGGGATGGATGAGAAGTGGACCTCTCTGAGCAACACCCTCTTTGACAGTGCAGCCTAATCCATTGGCTTCAAAACCAAAAAACATCAAGACTGCCTTGATGACGATGCCGGAAAGTTCTCCACCCTCCTGGACCACATGTATAAGGCACACAGAGCCACCCTCAGCAACCCACTATCCCAACCTCTCAAGAAACAATGGCAAGACCTCCGCTCTGAGGCCCAAGCAACTCTGCGGAACCTGCAAAATGAGTGATGGATTTTGAAAGCCAACGAAATCCAGGCTCATGCAGACAGGAACGAAATTCATAGCTTCTGTGATGCAGTTAAGACCATCTATAGCCCCAGAAACTGCTCCCTGGCACCCGTTAGATCTGCTAATGGAACAACTCTTATTAAGGACCAGGCCCTGTTAATGGAGTGGTGGGCCGAGCATTTTAACACCCTGCTCAACCAGCCCACCCCAGTGCACTCAGCTGTACTGGCAGAGCTCCCTGAACAGCCTACCTTGCAAGATCTAGACCTCCCATCAACCTTCAAAGAAATCCTACATGTGGTCAAGACCCTGAAAAACAATAAAACCCTTGGACCTGATAACATTCCAGCTGACATCCTCAAGGAAGGAGGCTACCTCTGTATGAGGACACTGTGTCTCTACATCCTTGAGATGTTGAGTCACGAGTGTGTCCTCCAACAGTGGAAAGATGCCAACATTGTGACCATTTATAAAAACAAAGGAGACAAATCCATCTGCTCCAACAGTAGGGATATTTCATTACTGGCCATTGCCGGAAAGGTCCTAACCAAGATCATGCTCCACAGACTAACACTAACAATAGCCAACCGGGTCATACCAGAGTCACAATGCGGCTTCCGACAGGATAGAATGACAGTTGACATGATCTTTGTCACACCCCAGCTCCAGGAGAAATGACAAGAACAGCACAAGGACTTATTCATAGCATGCATAGACCTCTCAAAGGCATTTGATACAGTCAACAGGGACCTACTGTGGCAAGTCCTGAAGAACTTTGGATGTCCACCCAAGTTTCTCACCATGCTTGGACAGTTTCACTCAGGAATGATGGCTTGAGTAGTAGTAGGTAGTCACAGTTCTGAGCCCTTTGGTTTGCAGACTGGAGTCAGGCTGCACACCAAACTGTGTGCTAGCCCCAGTCCTGTTCAATATCTTCTTAGTCTGTGTTACAACACTGTTACGAAGGAGGATGGAGAAGCAGGCTGGAGTCACCATTGACTTCAGGCTCAGTGATAACCTATTCAACATCAGGAGGTTTCAGGCAACCACCAAGTTGACCTCTGAGAATATCATTGAGCTACAGTATGCCGACGATTGTGCCCCGGTAGCCCACACACCAGAAGCCCTACAAAACACACTGTCGGCAGTTGTAACTGCATACAGTAGAATGGGACTGATCATCAACACCCAAAAGACAGAGGTAATCTGTCAGATGAGTGCCGGCCTCCCAAGCCACCCAACAACCTTGACAGCAGAAGGGCAACAGCTGGCCACTGTTCCTGCCTTCAAATATCTGGGAAGCATACTATCTGACACCTGCACAATGTATGATGAGATCCAACACCGCCTCAAACAAGTCTCAACATCTTTTGGTCGTATAAAGAGAGGTTTTCGAGAACAGCAACCTCAATCTCCACACCAAAGTGCTTGTTTACACAGCAGTATGCATCTCCACATTACTATATAGATGTGAGGCATGGACCATCTACAGCCACCATCTCAGAAGCCTGGAGGCCTTCCATGTGAGATGTCCCCATAGAATCCTCGGCATTACTTGGAAGGACAGAGTGACACACATAGAGGTGTTGAAACGGGCAGGCAGTTGCAGCGTGGAGTCTACCCTAAACCACCATCAACTCAGGTGGCTTGGGCATGTCATTCGCATGCCCAGCCAACAACTCTCACGTGAAGCCCTCTACAGCCAACTTCACCTCGGTCAACGCAGTGCTGGTGGGCAGAAGAAGTGGTTCAAAGACCAAATGAAGACCACACTGAAAAGATGCCAGATCAACCCCTCTTCTTTAGAGGAACTTGCCTCCTGCCACATCATCTGGTGCTCTCACGTCTCACAGAGAGAGAAGTATATGGAAAACCAGCACACACAACACCGTGTAGCAAAGCATGCAAAGAGGCATGCTCGCAAAGCTACCCCCCCCGCACCACTTTTACATGCCCGGTCTGCAACTGCAACTGTGCATCCAGGATCAGACTATTCAGCCACCAAAGGACTCACAAATAGGAGAAGATGGTCATCATCGGATACGATGGACAACTAGCAAAAGCAGGGATGTGTGTGTGTGTGTGTGTGTGTGTGTGTGTGTGTGTGTGTGTGTGTGTGTGTGTGTGTGTGTGTGTGTGTGTGTGTGTGTGTGTGTGTGTGTGTGTGAAGCAAACCGTGCAGCGGCTTCCTGGGAGTTGGTGGTGATCTCGATGGCCAGTTGGACGCTCTTCTGCAGGGCATCACGTGTCCTCTGGTCCACCGGTTCCACAGACTGGATGTCCACACTGCTGACATTCAGGTTGTTTTGGCTGAAACACAGTTTGGGCCTCACTGCCAGCTTCTCATCGAAACCAAACACCGCTGAACAGATGATACGGTTGGAGTTCTGGTCAGAGAACAGCAAAGATATGAAAACCTCCTTAGCCATTTCTGTTTTTAAAATGTTGATACTCACTTTGTGCTTTATTCGTTAGATAAAAAGAAAAACAATGAAGCTGAACTATGAAATAAATTGTGAAACAAAAATCCCGTAGCTAAGGTTGTGTGTGTATCTCAAGGTGCTAGGTGAACAAATTTGATTCAGTCTCATAATAATCATCATTTGTATGATTTCTGTAGCATCAAATAGCTGATGGGATGCAGCCACATTGAAACAGGGGGCTTGAAAGGATGCAAAAGAAAAACCCTGTGTGTAAATTCCCCCATCAACCCACGGCTATTAAACCTGCAATAAAACACAGTGGAGGGCAAACCTTATGGAAGTCGTCAAACTGCACGGAGGCGACAGCTCCTCTGATGCGGGAGGCAATGGCCTTACAAGCGTCTCCCACAAAGTCGGGGACAGAAAAAAGGGCCGCCGCTTCAGCAGGATCATCCCGATTCTTGATGTCGAAGTGCCTGAGAGGAGCAAGGGATTAAAGATGGGGAGAATGAAAGGAAGGGGTCGTATTTTTTGACACGCGCAGGCTAAACAAAGACTGGCAAGCAGGAAGCGATATGTTTCTGTGTAATTTTGCTGATGAATAAAATTAATGAACCTGGTTAATATGCTTTTGAACTTTCAATCCTCCTATGTGCACGCATGCACACACACTTGTTCATTCAACCTTGCCTTACCAGTTATAGGACAGCTGCAGTTGCAAGCGGGCGTGGTCGGCCGTCTCGATAGTGATGATGTCAGTACAGAAGTCTGGCCCCAACAGCAGACACACGGCCTTGATGACATTGGCCCTCTTGGGTTTGTCTCCAGACAGCGAAAGAACCGTGAACTGCTCATCTGGCCCCAGCATTACCAGCTCAGGTCCAAACACCACCCTGTCCCCGGGGCACAGAAACAATCACCCTGAGAGTTTCTGCCATAGTGTAACAGGTCAGTCGTCTTTCATCTGTAAGTTCATCTTCATTTACATTCCACCTTTCAGTAACGGCCTTGGAAAAGGTACCATCCAATTAAAATGAGAATAAAAGAAAACAACTGTCCATCTGTTCCATGGCATTGTCCCAACAGGTACCATCCACCCCTGGTATCCACTGAATAGTCTCAACTCAAAAATATTCTGTCGTCACATCCATCTATCTATTCATCCATCTGTCTGACTGCCACCTAGCCCCATATGTGACCTGAGCTCTTTGTAACCTTCTTTTACGCTGACATTCAGCCATATAAGCTTGCTATAGGGGGGCTGTTAAGAATAATCAAAGCTGTTTTTTGCAAGTTTTCAATCAGCTATGGCATTTTTGAAGGTTTGCGTAAAATTTTTAGCCGGGGTGAAACAAATGTTTAAATCCAACATTTCGATAGCCTGTGCTGTTGACTCCTACTTTGAAGATGCCACCAACTGCTGCACCTCCCCAGCCCTTCATGCATACATACATACATACATACATAGATACATACAGACGGGTGACAAATTAAAGGAAATTTGGTGTTCTGATGATGGTGGTGGAGAGCTCCATCTAACACATCGGTCCAAAATCTCCCATAGGAGTTCAACTGGGTTGAGATCTAGTGACTGTGAAGGCCATAGCATACGAGTTGCATCATTTTCATACTCATCAAACCATTCAGTGACCCCTCGTGCCCTGAGGATGGGGGCATTGTCATCCTAAAAGAGACCACTCCCATCAGGATAGACATGTTTCATCATAGGATAAAGGTGATCACTCAGAATAACTTTGTATTGATTTGCAGTGACCCGTCCTCTAAGTGGACAAGTGGACCCAAACCATGCCAGGAAAATGCCCCCCCACAGCATAACAGAGGGGTCCAGCATTCAGGTTTTTCCTTTCATTTGTCTCCCATCTGTACATGTATACATAGTGGGGCTGTTATGAGTAATAAAGTGACTCGATTAACTTGATTACAAAAATCCTCAATTACAATATACTGCCTTAAACATCCATTTCATCTCTTTATTCATTCATTTGAGTTGAGAGGAAAGCAAAGATGAAAAAAAACAAGACGCAGGAGTCAAATCACAGATAATGTCCAAAGTTCAAGACCATTTTCAACTAAAAATAAATTAAGAAAATTCTGTGTGGTCTACAAGCATTTTGAAGCTGAACTAGCTACCCACAACAACACAACGTCCATGTTTATCATTGGCAGAGTTTTTGATTGGTGCCTTCATATACACTGTCTTTAATGACAGCCCTGGTACAACCATCCATTCATTCATATATCCATCCCTTCATCTAAACATACATCCCCGTCCTACCTGGCTTTTTTCTCCCTGTAGTCGTAGACTTGGACAGCAGCATTGTGGGGGACTCTGTAGGAAACCACCCTGGTCTTATCTCTCTCCCTGCCCTCGCTGACATCCAGCCGGTGGGAGCGGTCAGCAAGGGGGTCATTGCCGCAGGTCAGGAGGACCTCCACGTTCTTGGGCAGCTCCTTGTCCCACAGCTCCTCATCCTGGGTCAGCATGTATGTCTGGCCAATGACTGCGCGCACCTGTGAGCCGGAGACACAACGGACGACACCGAGACACAGGTGAATTTCAAATGCAAATCCAAGATAATCCCCGGCCCAACACCCATGAACGTGTTTCATCTGGGTAAAAATGGAGGGGAATAGTGTTGCAGTGTTCATGGATCCTGTGGGTTCACATTCCAGATGGGGATTGCTAGCCTGTAGCCTAAGAACATAAAAACAAATAGAAACATGAAAAACAGAAGCAAATAGAAATAAAAGATAAAATAAATAGAAATAAGAGCAAAATATATAAACAAGCATGGTGCACAGAACACCAGTGGTGCCAACTGTTCCGGTTTACCTGTAGTAGCTACAGATTTGACCCTCTGCCACGACCACCAGTTAGCTACCAGTCCGATGGCAGAGTTTAACTTGGGCATCCAATGAGAAGCCGAAATAGGCGGGACTAATCACGACCACGAGAGTTCAATAGCTGCTAACCGCTCTTTTTCTCTGTAGCAAGAAGAAACTGCGCGAGTTTAGCGAGAAAATTAAATGCAGTGCCAATGGCGACGGCGTCTACCCCAAAGAAAGTTAGGACCTGCCACCAAAAGTTTAGAGATGAGTATTCTAAACTATTTTTGTTTATCAAGCCAAGTAAACTCTGATTTTTATGCATATTGTGAGTACTGCAGATGCGACATTCCCAAACGTGTTGGGTTGAACGATTTAAAAGAGCACAATAAAACCATCAAACATGGCAGATATGCGAAGGTCGTCAGAGATAACAAATCAATTGACGGATTTGTCACTGATCGAAGTGAGTGTGGAATTATCAACGCAGATAGGTTATTTACCAATTTTATAATGGAGCACAGTTTACCTATTGCCGTTTCAGATCACATAGGCCACCTCGTTAAAGCTGCGTTTCCGGACAGCAAAATCACCTCAAAGTATGCGCGTGCAAGAACCAAGATAACTGCTATTACAGAAACCTTGGCAGCTACGTCTACCTGGCCGCTGTGTTAAAGTCAAATTTTTCTCACTTGCGACTGACGGCAGCAATGATAAAGACACACAACTATATCCAGTTGTTGTACGCTATTTTAATGAAGAAGCAGGTAGGGTTGTGACTCAACTTCTTGCATTACCTGCATGTGAAGAGATCCAGTCAACAATCCCGTTAAACATTTTTACCTGAGTCACGTGAGTGAAGGTAGTTAGTTGTGTTGTTGATTAAATGGAGTACGCGCCGAGTAGAGCTTCGCCTGTCATGTCTTTTTCACAACATAATGGGGATATTTCAAAATGCATGGGGTCTATTCCTACATACGTTTCACCACATGCAGTACCATGTAATTCCAATGGAGGGAAGAAGGGTGAAACTGATGTAGGATTAGATGCCATGCATTTTTAAATACGGCAAGTGGCCTTTATTTTTTTTTTAAATATGAAAAATTCTACAGGTCCTGGGGCACCTGTTAAGATAGACATTATCATGAACACCAGTACGTACCAAGATATTTAAATAACAAAACAATGCACCCCCCACCACTTCCCAATGAGCTTACAAGATTTCCATTTTCATCTAAAAAATTAACTTTACAATGCAATTCACTTATGATTATCTGCTTGTATAAGTACACATATCATATAACAAAATATTAAGTGTTTATAGACACGTTTATACAGTTTAAAGCATTTTTAATCATGAAAAAAATGGTTTAAGCAGGTGGTTTTTAATGTTGTAGCTGATCTGTGTAAATACTGGTCTAATAGTCTATGGGGAATTCCCTATGTTAAAGTAATGGTTAACCCACCCAAAAAAAAAAAAGAAAAAAAAGTTAGCTTTTCTCTTACCTTGAAAAATTGTCTAATGGCATCCAATTTAAAGGAACAGTCTTGTGCTTTTCAAAGTCTTATAGTGGCGCAAATATACAGTAATTTAACGTACAGTACTTGATGTAGTAGCTTTAGGCTAATTCACCGACTGTTGTTTGACCCTTTCAGATACACATGTGAAATGAATAACGATAACAATAAAAAAACAACAATTCATTTAGAATGGTCTGGGGTACTTTTTTCGAGTTCACTTCACCACCGATGACCATGTTCTGGTTGTTATGGGCAAATTCTGGTTTTTCACCCTTGCTGTTCTGGTTTTCAACTTTTCAATGTTGGCACCTCTGTAACACCCTATCTATACTGCACTACCGCAGCACAAATCAAACAGCACAAACAAAACCCAACGGGGTAAAACAAGTCAAAGGGCCAGTCCAATGACCATTAACGCCAAGTGTCTGACTCTGAGGGAGGAGTTGTAAAGTTTGATGGCCACAGGCAGGAATGACCTCCTGTGGTGCTCTGTAGTGCATTTCGGCAGAATGAGTCTATTACTAAAAGTACTCCTGTGCCCAACCAGCATGCCATGAAGTGGGTGGGAGACACTGTCTATGATGGCACATAATTTCAACAACATCCTCCTCTTAGAGAATCCACTTCCACAACATCACCGGCCTTGCGGATCAGTTTATTGAGCCTGTTTGCATCCGCTACCCTAAATCTATTGCCCTAACACACAACAGCAAACAGGAGAGCACTGGCCACCACAGACTCATACCACATCCTGAGCATTGTCTGACAGATTTTGAAGGACCTCAGCCTCCTCAAAAAGTATAAACGGCTCTGGCCCTTCTTGTAGAGGGCACCAGTGTTCTTAGTTCAGTCCAGTTTATTGTCTATATACACCCCCAGGTACTTGTAGTATTCCACAGTGTCCACACTGACCCCCTGGATGGAGCCAGGGGTTACTGGTGTCATGTCCCAAAGAAAGACAGAAAGAGAAAGAAAGCGATAAAAAGAAAGAAAGACGGAAAGCAAGAAAGAATGCAAAAGAAGAAAGGAAAGAAAAGAAAAGGAAGAAAGAAAGAAAGAAAGAAAGAAAGAAAGAAGTGATAAGAAAGAATGAAGAAAGATGGAAAGAAAGAAAAAGACAAAGAAAGAACAAAAGAAAGTGAGAAAAAAAGAGAGAAAGAAAGTGATAAAGAAAGAAAGAAAGAAAGAAAGAAAGAAATACTTCCCTCATTTCTCTTTATAACAAAAAACAATTTCCATGACACGTGGTTTTCAGAGAGGTCAGAGCTCATGACTACACAGTAGTGTGACTCACCAATCCTCCCTTCGGCTTTTTGCCCCAAATGCTCCCCAAGATGGATAAAAGATGAATAAATATACTGATTCGTTACAGCTCTGAACAACGTGCTTAGCTATTAAATACCCTGACAAGCAATAGTAATTGTTTGGCAGCTACACATATTCAACACATATTCAGACTACAAGGAGACATAGATCCAAACTACAAAAAAACTACAAAAACACATATCCAACATATCAAAAAAAAAAATTCACTGTCCAAGAGAGTGAATGCCAGAATGACTGTCGGAACTGGCAGTTTGCATGGGCTAGCGGTTAGCTTAGCCTGCTCTGCTTCCACATCCTGTCAGACCTTCCTCGGTGTTTCCTCCTGGGGCACAGCTCCAGGCAGGGCCATGGTCCCTGCGCCCACCGGACACAGCAGACCAGGCTCCCCCAGCCGATCCAGCGCCAGCTCTCCCAGCCAGACACCTTCCACACACCTCCCCACACTCCACACGATTTCACCAAAAACACAGTCAACACTAGGCAAGGCTGCCGCCAGACCGCCCTCGGTATTATTGGAACCGCCGGTCTGCATGGGCTAGCAGTTAGTTTAGCCTGCCCTGCTTTCATGTCATGTCAGACCACAGATCCAAGCAGAACCGTGGTCCCTGCGCTCACAGGATGCAGCAGACCAAGCCCTCCCAGCCATCCAACAAAGACACAAACTTAGACATGGACAAAGACACTGCATGGACAGTAGTGGGTGAGGCTGCCGCAAATGTAAGTTCACGCCGCCACCGTCCCACACCAGAAGCGGAAGATAAGTATGCACACTAATGAGCCAAAACATTATGACCACCTGCCTGGTACGCTGTTGGTCATCCATGTGCCACCAAAACAGCGCTGACCCGCTGAGGCATGGACTCTATAAGATCCCTGAAGGTGTCCTGTGGTATCTGGCACCAAAACATTAACAGCAGATCCTTCAATTCCTGTAAGTTGCAAGGTGGAGCCGCTATGGATCGCACTTATAGGTACAGCACATCCCACAGATGCTCGGATGGAGATCTGGAGAATTTGGAGGCCGGGACAACACCTTGAACACTTCGTCATGTTCCTCAAACCATTCCCGAACAATGTGTGTAGTGTGGCAGGGTGCATTATCCTGCTGAAAGAGGCCACTGCCATCAGGGAATACCATGGCAATGAAGGGGTATACCTGTTCTGCAACATTGTTTGGGTAGGTGGCACATGTCAAATTGATGTCCACATGGTTTCCCAGGGTTTCCCAGCAGAACATTGTCCAGAGCATCACACTCCCGCCACTAGCTTGTCGTCTTCCCACAGTACATCCTGGTGCAATCACATCCCCAGGTAAATGGCGCACATGTACACAGCCATCCACATGATCTAAAAGAAAACGGGACTCATCAAACCAGGTGACCTTCTTTCACTGCTCCAAGGTCCAGTTCTGATGCTTGTTTGCACATTGTAGGCACTTTCGACGGTGGACAGAGGTCATCATGGACCCTCTGACCAGTCTGCAGCTACGCAGCCCCATATGCAGCAGGCTGTGATGCACTGTGTGTTATGACACACTCCAACCGTAACCATCACTTAAATTTTCTGTGCCACAGTAGACCTTCTGTTGGTTCGGACCAGATGGGATAGCCGTCATTACCCTTGGACATCGATGAGCCTTGGGCACCAAACACCCTGTCACCTGTGTGTGGTTTGTCCCTCCTCGGACCACTACTGGTAGGTACTCACCACTGCTGACTGGGAGCACCCCACAAGCCTTGTTGTTTCAAACAAGCTCTGACCCAGTCATCTGGCCATAACAATTTGGCCCTCATCAAAGTCGCTCAGGTCTTTATTCCTCCCCATTTCTCCTGCATCCAGCACATTGACTACAAGAACTGATTGTTTGCTTACCATCTAATCAACCCAGACCTTGACATGTGCTCTTGTTTGGAGATGATTAACGTTATTTGGTTTACCTGCAAGCAGTCATAATGTTTTGGCTCATCATTGTACATATGAGGGAGTGAATGAGTGTGTGTGTGTGTGTGTGTGTGTGTGTGCGCAGATGCACGCACATGTGTGTACTGTCTAGTGAAATCAAAAACCTGAAAATAAGATACTCACAAATGAGTGAATGAATAAAGAAAGAAAGAAAGAAAGAAAGAAACAAACAAACAGCAACCCAGGCCCAGACGCTCACCTTCCCCGTCTTGATGTCCCTGACATAGATCCCTTCATTCTCATCCAACGGAATAGCATGGCGTTTCACCAGAACCTCCACAGCGGTGGGGGGCACATACTCTATGGGGCCGCGCAGCATCCAGCGGTCTCCCGGCCGACGGAGGATCCCGCTCCTCCGCGAACGCTTGGCCCTCTCCTGGCCCAGCTCTTCCTCATCTGATTCCTCGTCTATGGTTTGCTGCTGGCAGACAGAGCGGGAGAGAGAGATGAGGAGGAAGGAGATAAGGGTTAGTGTGGCGATGCACTGGAGCGAGGAGGGATGATGGGGGTCAAGAGTACGGGGGCAAGGGGGCTTGAGTGAGGAGCTGAGGAGGAGAGAAATACAATGGGGAGAATGAAGGAGAAATGGAAGAATGGGGAGATGGATGGAGGGATGGGGGATTTTAAGAGAAATTGGACCATGGAGGAATGAGTAGACCAAAGGAGAGACACAGGGATCGCTGGTTCGAATCCCCGTGTTATCTTCGGCTTGGCCAGGTGTTCCTACAGACAAAATTGGCCGTGTCTGTGGGTGGGAAGCCGGATGTGGGTATGTGTCCTGTTTGCTGCACTAGCGCCCCCTCTGGTCAGTCGGGGCGCCTGTTCGAGGAGAAGGGGGAACTGGGGGGAATAGCGTGATACTCCCATGCACTATGTCCCCTTGGCGAAACTCCTCACTGTCAGGTGAAAAGAAGCAGCTGGTGACTCCACACGTATCGGAGGAGGCATGTGGTAGTCTAGGGCCCTCCCCGGATTGGCAGAGGGGGTGGAGCAGTGACCAGGATGGCTCGGAAAACAGGGTAATTGGCCAAGTACAACTGGGGAGAAAAAGGGGGGTGGGGGGGGAATCCAAATGCTAATCCGACTGTAAACAATGATGGGCACACGGAAGAGGAAGTCCTCATAGGAAACAGAAGTGGGCAGCCAGCAGCTACACCAGAAGCCCCGAAATATTGGCTGTTGTCCCCGAGACTGGGATCAGACAGAGGTGGACATGTGACGAGAAGAGATGAGGACATTTTGTTTATGTTTTTTTTTTCTTAATTATAATGTGAGTTAGGTTGAGATTGTGATAGGTTAAGGTTAGAAATGATGAGGATAGATATATTTCAGGGTCAGAACCACAGTGGAAGGTCCTCAAGACTGGATGTAGTGCTTGTGTGTGTGTGTGTGTGTGTGTGTGTGTGTGTGTGTGTGTGTGTGTATAATATGAATTCTTCAGGAGAATTCTTCTCCTGTCACCAACCGGTTACACCAGACTATCTGTCCAAACCAGTGCAAAGTACACATTATTTTCTAAGGGCCATTTTCACTTGCCCCAACAACCATTTCTTATCCCGACACACCCCTCTCCTCATACATCACAGAATGATGCATACACATGCTATGACACCCAGAGTTCAACAAACATGTAGATTAAATTAATACAATACACTGACGTGGGTGTAGTGTTCTGGCATAAAATGGCAAGTTCATTTCTTCTCACCAGCTCTGTGTCGTTGAAGGCCTCCACAGCCCTCAGCACCAAGCCCTCCTCCTCTGACAGCACGTACACATCCTGGATGCCCTGCTCCAATGACTCCCCCGGCTGCAGGAAGAATGAGCGCTCACCCTGATAGAGAGAGAGAGAGAGAAATAAAAAAGTTCAATACAAAGTCAATTAACTAGATCTGAAAAACAGCATGTTTACACGTTATGTATCATTGATGTAAATTAAGTAAAAACTGAGTTAATGTGATTTTTTTTTGGCATAAGCTGTTAAATGGGTGCATCATATGAAAGGGGAAATATGCTAATAAGCTAACAAAAAGTCCCTTTTCATTTAAAGTTGTCTTAAAAGCGGTTCTTTTTTAGGGTTTTATTGTATGGGAATGGAGATGTCCAATTTTATGCGAAACTGATTAATGCATTAAAATAAAGCTAAGAGAGGGTTGTTGTAGAAATGTAGTTACTATATTTGAAGAGTCCTTTTTGAACATGCTTAATATATTTTTTTGCAATTAGGAAAATTCCTTAGCACTAAATTTGGAAAGGTTAGCATATCAACTTATATACTATGTGTTACACAGCCTGATATAAATCAACGTATTTATTGTGAGTGTACTTTGTTACATAATCTGGTTAGCAATACATGAGCATTTCCTGTGAACAACCCCAGTTAGAATATGTTCACAATATTCAGCTTTTTGAAAAATAGAAGTGGTCAGCACGCTCTTTAATTAAAAGGTACATATTGGATTGTCTATATGGAAAATGCAAAATGTAAACAAATGCTTTGGTAAAAACAGTGTCTAGCTAAGTTCACCTTCCCAAAGGTTTCAGTTCAACATTTTAGAGTATCACACACACTGACCACAAGGTGTGGCTTTGTACCATGTATCACAACATTTACATGCAGAAGTAGAAATGGAATAAAATTTGATGGCAGCCATTACCAAACAAACTGTCAATGTGCAACAGCTGTGTGGTGTGAGTTTCTCTTAAGCATATGAGAGCTGTAGCTGAGGGCTCTATCTTACACCTGGTGCAAAGCGGCACCAAACGCAACACAAGCGTCTTTGCTAGTTTCAGACTGACGCAGCTGTCATTTTCCTGTCCAGCAACCATGTTGTTTAAATAGCAAATGTACTTGCGCCCATCTGAGCCCTCAAGGGCATGTTGATCTTACAATGAGGTGTGGTCAGGTGCATTGTTGGGGCATTGCTATCTCTAGGCAGCGGAAAGTGATTGCACAATGGACCAACAAAAACCTGGGGCCTCATGTATCAATCATTACTATGGGCAAATTTGTTCTTACACACCCATGGTGTGTAATTTTTTTTAGCCCAGGCAGTAGCAAAGTATGATGGTTATTTGTAATTCCTTCCTCCCAACATCTATTGTCACACACAATAACACACCTATGATTAAACTTTGGAGACTAAATACAACCCCTTTGAACCATGCGCCTTACTTTGCGCTCAGATTATCCGCCATTAAACTAGCAAAAGTGGATTTGGATATGCTCTAAATGTACTTGCACCATGCGCTTTAGACTGTGTGCTTACATTGTTAAAATACAGCCCTGAGTGCTGCTTACTGATGGTAGCAGCCACTGCAGCTTTGGTTTTAAGGACATGAATGACCTACTTTTTCTTTAACAAGAAGAACAGGTTGAGACTGCACTTTTCACCACAAAGGAAGTGAGAGAAAAAAATAGTTCAGTGAATGTCTGTGAAAAACCAGAGTGAGAGTTAGCCCATACCTTAACCACCCTCTTCTGACCCAGCTGGGGTTTCCCGTCAGGCCCCACGGGGTCCAGGATCACGCAGTATTGCCGGCTGCTTAGCGTGGTTACATTCACCACGCCCACCACCTCCTCTGCCACCGAGGGGATGTGCGCCTCCCTGTCAGCTATAGTGACGAGCCACTCCTCCCCTGTACGCCGATCACGCCCACCCGCATCCCTGAAGGGTAGCAGAGCACGCACGTGTAGAGCTTTCTGAGAGAGAGAGAGACAGAGAGTTATTTTCAGTGAAAGGTTGCATGGTGATATATTCTATTGTACAATCTTTATTACAATGTGTGAACACATCAGTCAGACAAGAGAGAGATGGACAAAGAGAGAGAATTCACAAATGTGTGTGAGTGTGTGTGTGTTGTATAAATAATTGAGCCTATAATTGAGCATTTGATATAAACAAGGCAAGGCAAATTTATTTATATAGCACATTTCAGCATCAAGGCAATTCAAAGTGCTTTACATAAAACATAAAAGGCATTAAGAGAAGCAACATAAGGCAGTAAAAAGATATTTAAAACAAATAAAAAGAGTAAAAGTTACAGTGAAGTGTAAGATGAGAATCAAAAGCTTCAACTTTTATTTAATAAAAGGAAGCGGTAAAGAGAAAAGTCTTCAGTCTTGATTTTTAAAAAACTGAGTTACAGCAGACTTGCAGTTTTCTGGGAGTTTGTTCCAGATACACTACCGTTCAAAAGTTTGGGTTCACCCAAACAATTTCGTGTTTTCCATGAAAAGTCACACTTATTCACCACCATATGTTGTGAAATGAATAGAAAATAGAGTCAAGACATTGACAAGGTTAGAAATAATGATTTGTATTTGAAATAAGATTTTTTTTACATCAAACTTTGCTTTCGTCAAAGAATCCTCCATTTGCAGCAATTACAGCATTGCAGACCTTTGGCATTCTAGCTGTTAATTTGTTGAGGTAATCTGGAGAAATTGCACCCCACGCTTCCAGAAGCAGCTCCCACAAGTTGGATTGGTTGGATGGGCACTTCTTTGAGCAGATTGAGTTTCTGGAGCATCACATTTGTGGGGTCAATTAAACGCTCAAAATGGCCAGAAAAAGAGAACTTTCATCTGAAACTCGACAGTCTATTCTTGTTCTTAGAAATGAAGGCTATTCCATGCGAGAAATTGCTAAGAAATTGAAGATTTCCTACACCGGTGTGTACTACTCCCTTCAGAGGACAGCACAAACAGGCTCTAACAGGTACTATTTAATGAAGATGCCAGTTGGGGACCTGTGAGGCGTCTGTTTCTCAAACTAGAGACTCTAATGTACTTATCTTCTTGCTCAGTTGTGCAACGCGGCCTCCCACTTCTTTTTCTACTCTGGTTAGAGCCTGTTTGTGCTGTCCTCTGAAGGGAGTAGTACACACCGGTGTAGGAAATCTTCAATTTCTTAGCAATTTCTCGCATGGAATAGCCTTCATTTCTAAGAACAAGAATAGACTGTCGAGTTTCAGATGAAAGTTCTCTTTTTCTGGCCATTTTGAGCGTTTAATTGACCCCACAAATGTGATGCTCCAGAAACTCAATCTGCTCAAAGAAGTGCCCATCCAACCAATCCAACTTGTGGGAGCTGCTTCTGGAAGCGTGGGGTGCAATTTCTCCAGATTACCTCAACAAATTAACAGCTAGAATGCCAAAGGTCTGCAATGCTGTAATTGCTGCAAATGGAGGATTCTTTGACGAAAGCAAAGTTTGATGTAAAAAAAATCTTATTTCAAATACAAATCATTATTTCTAACCTTGTCAATGTCTTGACTCTATTTTCTATTCATTTCACAACATATGGTGGTGAATAAGTGTGACTTTTCATGGAAAACACAAAATTGTTTGGGTGATCCCAAACTTTTGAACGGTAGTGTACATGGTGCATAAAAACTGAAAGCTACCTCTCCATGTTTAGGTTTGACTCTGGGGACAGAAACAGACCTGTCCCTAGACGATCTGAGCGGTCTGGAAGGTTCATAGTGTAGCTGTAGATCAGAAATGTATTTTGGCCCTAAACAACTCAGTGCTTTATAAACCAACAGCAGAGTTTGAAAATCAGTTCTTTGATAGACAGGAAGCCAGTGTAGCGACCTCATGACTGGATTGATGTGAGCCACTCTTTTGGTTGTAGTAAGGCAGTGGTGCCCAACTCTGCTCCTGGAGAGCTAACCCCCTGCCGGTTTAACCCTGATTTTAACACATCTGATTCAATTAAACAAGATCTTGGTCAGTAGGTAATTAGTAGAATCGGGTGTGTTAAATTAGAGTTGGAGTGAAAAACGGCAGGATGGTAGCTCTCCAGGAGCAGGGTTGGGCACCACTGTAGTAAGGACTCGAACAGCAGCATTCTGAAGCAACTGCAGCTGTTTCATCGCTTTTTTAGAAAGACCTGCAAAGACACCATTACAGTAGTAGAGTCGACTGAAGATAAATGCATGGACAAATTTTTCCAAATCCTGCTGAGACATAAATCCTTTAGTTCTTGATATATTCTTCAGGTGATAGTAGGCTGACTTTATAAATGTCTTCATGTGGTTATCTAAATGCAGGTCTGACTCCATGACCATACCAAGATTTCTGGCTTAGTTCGTGGTTTTTAAAATTACCGATTGTAGATGAATGCTGACTCTTAATCGTTCTTCCCTTGCTCCAAAGACAAATACTTCAGTTTTATCTTTGTTTAATTGAAGAACATTCTGAGACATCCAATCATTAATTTGTTCAAATCACTTACTCAGTGCTTGTATGGGATTATAGTCCCCTGGTGATATGGTTATGTAAATCTGCGTGTCATCTGCATAATTATGGTAAGATTTTGTTGTTTTCCATAATCTGGATGAGTGGGAGCATATAGAAGTGAAACAGAAGTGGTCCCAGAATGGAGCCTTGGGGAACTCCACATGTCATTTTTGTACACTCAGATTTGTAATTACCTATAGACACAAAGTAGTCCCTGTCCTTTAAGTAGGATTCAAACCAGTTTAGTGCTGTGCCAGAAAGTTCCACCCAGTTTTCCAATTTGGTCTAGTAATATGTTGTAATCAACTGTGTCAAATGCAGCACTGAGATCCAATAATACCAGGACTGAGATTCTGCCACTGTCTGCATTTAAGCAGATGTCATTAAAGACCTTAACAAGAGCAGTCTCTGTGCTGTAGTGTGGTGGAAATCCAGACCAGAAGACATAGAAACAATTGTTTAGTGCCAAAAAGTTGTTGAGCTACAGGAAAACAGCCTTTTCAGTGATTTTGCTTAAAAATGTGAGGTTCGAAATCAGCCTATAACTGTTCATTAGTGAAGTTTCTAGATTATTCTTTTTTAAGAGTGGCTTGATGACTACAGTTTTCAGGGCCTGTGGGAAAAGACCTGAGGGAAGAGACGTGTTGACAATTTGTAGAAGATCTGAGGACATGCAATTAGAAACATTTTTGAAAAAGCCTGTTGGCAAAATATCAAGGCAGAAGGAGGAGGATTTCAGATGTTGTATAATGTCTCCCAAGTTTTTATGGTTGATGGGATCAAATTGTGACATGCTATTTGAATTGACTTTAAACAAGTAAATTAATCTTTTAAAAAATGCTGTCAAATCCTCTAGCATTCTGTTTTACCACTGAAGGAAATAAGTTAATTGTGTATGTAGCAATACAAAGGTCAAGTTTGTCATGCCAATAAAGAACAATGACTATGAGAGAGAGAGAAAGAGAGAGAGAGAGAGGGAGGTGTAAAGGTTGCAGTCACCTTGTCAGTTAGAATGAATGCGTTGACGATGTCAAGAACTTCTTCATGGGCTCCAGGCAGATACGGCCCCACCTTGCTCACTTGCCACACTTCGCCTGAGACAACACATAGGTGGACAGATAAATAATTAAGAAATAATTCTTTAAGCTCAGTTTAGACAGTAAAATTCTACTCTTTTCCATCTCACCTGTGACTCTGCGGACCCCTCCTCTGTCCATGCCCTCCTTGCGGGCCCTAAGGAGGATGGCTTGGTTCTCTCTGATCACTGTGGCTTTAATGGTCTCCACCACCACCACCTCCTTCCTAGGGATGTAGGTCCCTGTCAGGGTCAGAGTTCAAAGGTCACCATGAAGAGTCTATCACAAAAGGAGCCTTTTTGGTTTTATTCCTGGTGACTAAATGAAGATTTAGACAAAAGTCCTCTCTCATTAATGTGTTGGGTCTTTAGCTTAATAATTTGTGATTTATTTTGTGTGTGTGTGGGGGGGGGGGGTCGGAAGGGGGTTAAAATTTCATATCGTCAAAGTTTTGTATATTTGTATTATATTGTTCTAGTCTTTTTCTATGCATTATTTTCATATGTGATATTCTATATGTCCATTCAGACAAGAAGGTTAGACAAGATGGCAGCCATTAATCAAACACAACCATGTCTCTTTTCTTTTTTTGGATTTTTTCCCCTTTTCTCCCCAATTGTACTTGGCCAATTACCCCACTCTTCCAAGCTGTCGCGGTCGCTGCTCCACCCCCCCTGTCGATCTGGGGAGGGGTGCAGCCTACCACATGCCTCCTCCGATATATGTGGAGTCACCAGCCGCTTCTTTTCACCTGATAGTGAGGCGTTTCGCCAGGGGGACGTAGTGCATGGGAGGCTCACACTATTCCCTCCGGTTCCCCCTCTTCCCCGAACAGGCTCCTGACCGACCAGAGGAGGCGCTAGTGCAGTGACCAGGACACATACCCACATCTGGTTTCCCACCTGCAGACACGGCCAATTGTGTCTGTAGGGACCACTGACCAAGCTGGAGGTAACACGGGGATTCGAACCGTTGATCTCCGTGCCACGCCACCCGGACACCCCTAACAACCTTATCTCTATGCAACTACGTATGCAGCTACCTGCATTGTCCCCTGTACCCTGAGGACTGCTAAGTGGGGCCTCCACATGGTAAATAAAGGCTTTTTAATAATCTAGGGGGGAGATAACCAGAGCCTCCCCCCCCCATCACCATGAAGAGATTAATTCATGAATGATGATCTCACAAATAGTTGCCATGAAAGTTGAACTCACAATCAGTGACCGAAACCAAGGAAGGAACTAAACTCAAACAAAACGCTTCAAATCAGAAAAAAGAACAAAAGAAAAAAAAATTGTGTCCAAGTGGCAAAAGGCTGGGGACATTTTAGAGAAACCTTCTCATCAATGTTTATGAATTACATGAAATTAAACCATTTACCAGTGAACTTACTAATGCGTGTTTGTTTGTGTGATTGTATTTTGTGTTTTGTGTATCTGAATCCATGTTTGTTTTGCAGGACAGCTGAAACAAAATATTTCAGTGCAGCTAGATTAAAATCGCCTCAAAGAGCGGCCACACACCGGGCCCTTCGAAGAGCCACTCATCTCCGGCCACCCTCTTCTCCCCGTTTTCCTCCTCAAAGTCCAGCAAAGCTTGAAGACGCAGTGCAGTGTCTGCAGACACTATCTGCAGAGGCGTCACATCCTGCGAGACAGAGACAGGCATCGATGGATCACATTACAGAAAGCAATGCACACGCGCACACACACACACACACACACAGAAGGAGAGAGAGAGAGAAAGAGAGAGAGAAAGAGACAAAAAGGAGGAGAATCAGAAAAATATCCTGTCATCAAGATTTGCTCAAGAGCACATTTTAAGTTGTACTTAAGCAGGTATAGTGAGCACTTCTTAACTTTCTTTGCCCAAATTGTAGGCAAGGACCTTCCATAACACTAAAGGATCCTTCCGGTTTTACTGTAATTTTGGCTCAAGTTTAATCAACATTTAAAAACTACGAAAATAAGGTCAGATTGTAAAAAAACGGAATCATCCTTTAACTTTCTGTCACACAACCTGAGATGACCGCAGCCAACAGCTGTGCCACAGACCTGTTGGATCTCCTCTCCGGGGTAAAGGGGGAAGGGATCCTGGGTCAGCCGAATCTCCAGGTCAGCATGGCGAAGTTTGGCCTGACCGGACTGGTCGAAGAGCACCTGACCGTTGTCATCACGGGCAACAGGGTTGATGATCACACAGAAGTGGCGTGGCGGCACCATGGTCATACGTGCAGGACGGAAAAGCACTCTGGGAATTAAAAGTAGCGAAGATTCAAATTAAAACACCCGAGAGAAATCAGGTGGTGACCATGTTTGTCTAATTTAGCTTTATCTAACTCTATCCAAAGATTCAGTCCAATGAAAATCATGTTTTACAATCCCATAATATATTTCATTGTTGTCAGTGTTGTTCAGGCATTGAGCTGGCAGTGGAGGTAGTCACAAAGCCGAATCGACGTCTGTGTACAAGGGACACGGGACAACCGACGCTGTTGTGTTACACGTCATGGTGCCTCTGTTTCCAGAATACTGGCAAGTTATGTGAAATCACACACCGGGGCACGATTATGCCACCTTTGTTTGGTTCAGTGTTAAAAAAAACAACGCCGGCGAAAAGATGAGTCTTCATTATGCCGTTATTGCACAATCTCGGTGTAAAAACAAGTTGACCTGCTTTTATCTGTTTTTGTCTGTATTCTAATTGCCAGTGACATGCTGAGTTTGGAAACAATTAGCTTTACCAGGGGCATCCGGGTAGTGTAGCGGTCTATTCACTGGCGTAAATATAGGTGGTGCAGCCGGTGCAGTGGCACCAGGGCCCGTCGCTAGGGGGGGCCCTCAATATTTCTGCATGCATTGTCCTAGTCCAATGTTACGTGTCTGTTTTGAGCATGTGATGATAGCTTGTTTAGTGCACGCAATATCATTTACCTATCTAGCCTACCTAAGTAACATTAGAAAAATAAAATCAAGCAAGCAAGCATGTGTTACACACATAAAAGTGGATGTAAAAAGAGGAAGGAGAGCAAGGAAAAAAAGGAAAGCTGCAATGTGTGCTGCATGCGTGCCAAACCATGCAATCTACCAGGTTTTGAGTCTGATGTGTGCTCCACTGTTACTGTCGAATGACAAGGCTATTAGCTATATTACAGCCTAGTGGCTTTGCTGACTTGTTTCATTGCCTTGTCGACTGATTTGATTAAGAGACCGTCTGTTTAGGTTTCCGAACTCTGTTCGTGGTGCGTCCGCTCTCCGTGGTTCTGAAGTGTAGCCAATCTTTGATGTACTGACCTTTACAATAACTAATCTGTGTAAAATTTGTCTGTGACTTTGATATTTCTATTTTATTTGTTATATTTTATGCTGTGAAGCACTTTGTGATTGTATATCTGTGAAAGGTGCTATACAAATAAATTACTAAAATTACTTACTAAACCCACCTATAGTGGTGGTGGTGTGTGTGTGTGAGTGAGTGAGAGAGAGACGGGGGGGGGGGGGGTTGGGTCTACAAGGGTTGCTTGCACCAGGGCCCATAATAAATATGTTACGCCAGTGGGTCTATTCCATTGCGTACCAACACAGGGATCGGCAGTGTGAATCCCCGTGTTACCTCCGGCTTGGTTGGGCGTCCCTACAGACACAATTGGCTGTGTCTGCGGGTGGGAAGCGGATGTGGGTATATGTCCTGGTCACTGCGCTAGTCCCTCCTCTAGTCAGTCGGGGCGCCCGTTCAAGGCGGACGGGGAACTGGGGAGAATAGCATGATCCTCCCATTTGCTACGTCCCTCTGGCGAAACTCCCCCCTGTCAGGTGAAAAGAAGTGACTGGCAACTCCACACGTATCAGAGGAGGCATATGGTAGTCTGCAGCCCTTGACAGATCGGCAGAGGGGGTGGAGCAGCGAATGGGATGGCTCGGAGGAGTGGGGTGGTTGGCCAAATACAATTGGGGAGAAAAAAAGGGGGGGGAAATCCGAAAAAAAAGAACTGTTTTTGCATAGTGTGGATTCTAGACGCCACAAAACCAGCCATATTGTCTCCGATAATGTCCACAGAAATAAAAAACATCCAACTAAAGCCACTTTGAGGTACTACTTAACACTTCTAGTACATAAAGGGCCTTTCTGCCTTTATAACTGTTAAGAATCATGCTGAGACAAAGGAAATATGACCAAATCTGACTAACCTGATGAGGTGAAACTTATTGCAGCTTTAGCTAGATTATAAAAGGATACCTTAGCCTTATGGCGTCAACCCTTTTCTTTTGCCCATCACTTATAACAGGTCATACTGCAGTAAAAAAACATATTACCATTTTTCCCCCTCCTTTTTCTCCCCAATTGTACCCAGCCAATTACCTCACTCTTCCGAGCTGTCCCGGTCGTTGCTCCACCCCCTCTGCTGATTAGGGGAGGGCTGCAGACTACCACATGCCTCCTCCGATACATGTGGAGTCGCCAGCCACTTCTTTTCACCTGACAGTGAGGAGTTTCGCCAGGGGGACGTAGCATGTGGGAGGATCACGCTACTCCCCCCAGTTCCCCCTCCCTCCTGAACAGGCGCCCCAACCGACCAGAGGAGGCGCTAGTGCTGCGACCAGGACACATACCCACATCCAGCCTCCCACTCACAGACATGGCCAATTGTGTCTGTAGGGGCGCCCGACCAAGCAGGGGGTAACACAGGGATTCGAACTTGCAATCCCTGTGTTGGTAGGCAACAGAATAGACCGCTACACTACCCGGACGCCCCAAAACATATTAATTTGAATATGTCAGCAAATGGCCACTTAACACCATTTGAACTTTACTTTGCAATGAATGTTAATGTACTCTACAACTTAAGATTTTTGAGCCATAATTTCCTTCATCTGACTTCTGACCTTTCATTGTCCTGGCGTATGTAAGTGAGTGGTCCAATCTCCACACGGGCAATGTTGATGTTTAGGTCCAGAACATGGATGTAATGGTGAGGCGGGATACGGATGATTGATGTGTCCATTGGCACCTCAATCTCCTGCCCCTTGTTTCCTCCCTTCATGGACATCATCTAGAAGTAAGAGCACATAGAGGAGAAGCTTAATCTACCAATGATAAAAATGATATTACCAAACCTTGAAAAATATGAACATATGATAATCATATAAAGGCTCAAAATTGCACATATGTATCGATTTTGTGGTGGTAGAACATTTGCCTAGATGAAAATGAATTGGTGAAAACAAATTGTCAAAAATCATGTCTGGAAAACATATTTGAGTAAAGGGTGTGAATACTTATGTACATGCAATATTTCAGTTTTTTATTTTTAATAAATTTGCAAAAATTTCTACAAAACCTTTTTCACGTTGTCATTATGGGGTATTGTATGTAGATTGATGCAAAAAAAAGGAATTTAATCCATTTTGGAATAAGGCTGTAACATAACAAAATGTGGGGAAAGTGAAGGGGTGTGAATACTTGCGGATGCACTGTATATCTGAAGATTGTTGTGTTGTATTGTTGTTACTCTATGTTAAATACATTGAGAGAGCCACGAAACCAGAGTCAAATTCCATGTATGTGCAAACCTACATGGCCAATAAAGATGATTCTGACTTATTCAAAATCTGGGGGCTATTGCAGCAGGCATTGGCACAACTACTATTGTCAGGCAAAAGATCCATCATGCCACCCAAAAAGAAGAACGTGAGTAGAAAAAAAAAGACTCTCTGAAAGTTGCCTTGGATAAAAGCATCTGCTAAATGAGTAAACGGGAAATGAAGTTTGTTAGAAAAGAATTAAAGAAAAAAACAAACTGGCCCTAAAGTCAGACCTTGAGGAACCCCACAGATAACGACAGTTGTGAAAGATCCCCATCGCTGGTTAGGATGTCACTTTGCTAACCAAGGAATTCACTCCATCAGTTTTGAATGCTATGATCTGTAGTTTCAAAGGCAGAAGGATTAAAGTAGAGTTTTCACCCAAATAAAGGGTGCTGGCCACAAAAAAAGTCTTTGTTTAGTTTACAACATTCCTTTACTGAGGGAAAACTTAGACACTCCCATCAGGCATGCACAAAAACAAACACACCAACACAAAACTGAGGATTATACAGACACAGTACAATGTCTACATGATAAATTTTCTGGTCTATCAGTCTCAATCTGTCAGGCTTCTCTTACCTTCTACCACACCCAAAAATCCTCTGACAGTCAACTAGGCTCATTTTAATGGAAACTACAATGGTCAAACACTAAAATCAGAGGAATCGGAGCCATAGCTAGAGTGGCACTGGCATCGCCTGCTGTTTTGGTTCTGTCCAGCCCTGTTACAATGGTACACCTGCCATCTCGTGGTCAGAGATGTGAACAATACAATGACGTAGCACTGCTGTGACGATTCTTCCTGTACAATCTTAGGAATCAATACAATGGTTTTGAAAATTGATACAACATTGTGAAAAATAGTAGCACGATACTCAAGTGTATCTATATTTTTTACATTCCTAGTGATCATGGTACTTTATATAAAGGTGTTAAGACTAATGGGCGAACTTAAATATGTTTTTGTTATTCACGGCTGGGTTGGGACCTTTAATAAAATAAAGTTGCTAAAACCCATGAATTGGTAAAGTATTGGAGTTCATTTGTAAAACATATTGGACTTTTAATCCCTACATGCAGCGCAATAAAACCTCTGGCACAATTGCTCAACTGTTCCTGATAAGGTGGAGGCTTGAAAAATGAAGGGCAGGGGCTTGAGTCATTATCTTTGTTCACGCCTTAAAATACAGATTTAGCACATGAAATGGCTGCCCTTTATATATGTCATGACATTTCAATGCAAATGAAAGATGTTTATTCTTTATGATATGCCAAAGGTTTGCAAAAGTGATGGACTTCACAACTTCAGATGAGCCAAATAAAGCAGCATAGATGGCATCAGTTAATGATTTAATGGTTCAGAAGTCAGTTCAAGATGGGAATCCTAATCCAAAATGATAAGGGACCTTTTGAAATCACACTTAAGAGGCTGCAGAGCGGGTGTGGTAAACCAAGCACCATTAGGAGTCTTGTTGTGTGTTTAGGTGCAACTACTTTCTCTAAACAGACCTCTAAAAATTTCGCAATGACTACCTGTATCAATTAATCAATCAAACTACATACAGCATATTTCATACATTAAAATGCAATGCAATGCATTTTACATTCAGTGGAAATGCTACGATAAAAAGGGAGAGGGAATGATAACATAAAGAAAAGAGGCCGAATAAATAACTAAAAAACTGAAAATATATATATATAACAGAATGGCATCATCCAAATGAGGCTGACTCAACCAGGAAAGACAGAACCCATAGTTTATCAACAGCAAACTAAAGAGCTGATAAACAAAAGTAGAAGAGATGACTCCAGGTAGAAGCACGATAAAAAAAAATTTTTTTAAAGCGTTAAAAGTCAGCAGGGCGTGTAATATATACAGTATATAGTGTTGAGAGAATGATATGTGTCTGTTTAAACCATAGTCAGGTGAAAGTAAAATAATTATATTTTATGGGAAGCATAACTGCAAAATTACAACTAAAAACAGATACATTTTACGTTAAATAGGCCCCTGTCATATCCAAACTCCCAAGACTGTGTGGAAAATATGTGCTGTACATGAGTATGACCACCACCCTTGCCTCTGCTGAAATAGATAGATAAGCTCCATATATGATGTATGTTAACATGTCGACCTGTCTATCAACAGGTGATGCCACGAGTGACTGACAATGAAGAAACTGTTAAATGTGAATATAATTTCTATACCTTATTAATGCCTCTCTATATATGTAATTATATCATAAGCTGTAACCCTACTGTTTCGATTGTATAAACTAAAGTATTGATGATGTAAAAGATTACTTAAACTATAAATAAAGACTGCTCCAAAAAAAATAAAACAAAGTCAGGGAGGGCAAAGTGAGTCATCTCTGCCCAGCCTTGTGACACACCACGTATGTTTACTTGGTCAAAAAAGAATAGGCAGATGTTTTTTCCACAACACGGCACTTCCTGAAAAACTTAATTTCTGGTTTTATAAGCAGACTGGCGTACAGCTCATGAAAAAAAATAATTAAAAAAAATGTCTTGGTATTTGCACTGTGCCCAGACACCGTTCATTTCTCCTACCTTGTCTTTTATTGGGGATAGTACGCAGCTCGGTGGAGTCGTAGACTCGTCCGCGGTCAGACGCGTTTTGATTCGGACTGGTTTTTATTTGACATAAGACTTCTTCCGTCGGTCCGCAGGAGTCGATGACTGGGCGTGCGTAGGTGTCGGGATCCCGGAAACAGGATAGTAACGTGATCTATCAGGGGTTTTTTGTTTTTTTCTGGGGTTGCCAGATTGGGCAGATAGTCCGCCCTGTTGGGCTGTTGAGGTAGAAAAATCGCGACAATTTAAAAAAGGGGGCTGGTCGTGTAATAACTTGGCGGATGCTGATCAAATTAAACCAATAATGAAATGATGATGTATGCTCGTGAGACATATTTGACCCACAGATGGGTTACTAAACGGGCCTTCCAAGAACAGGCCCAGTGGTGGGACCTCAAGGCATCTTATATAGCGCTTTTCTAGATGCAACAGCCACTTTACATTTCTGGTCAAATCTGAATTTCAGACACCTGTTACAAGCCGTTTTCTGTACAATCGCTACCTATTTCGTATGAATAAGGCCACCGAAATGTGATTTACAACGATTAACTTATTCACACGTGTATTACAAAAAGATTTGACATGGAGTCTTAAACCATGTCAATGGAGTCCTAAACCAGAGCCGCTGTGAGAAGTTGCTGCTATTAACTTTAAATTAAGAACTCGATCATCTGTGTCAATAAGCAGCTTGCTGTCACTGGTTTTAAAGGCTATGTCTTTGTTAATATTAAAGGTGGCTTGAAGAGAAATGTTGAAGTGTATCAGTGTGTGTGTGTGTGTGTGTGTGTGTGTGTGTGTGTGTGTGTGTGTGTGTGTGTGTGTGTGTGTGTGTGTGTGAAAGCGAGAGAGAATTCACAGTCAGCCAGCTATGAGCAATGGTTCTGCTTTTTGGGACAATTTGCTACTTTATTGTGGCTGCGAGTTGGACCAAAAGCCTCGGGGACATGGAGTAGTTTGTCTTTGTTGTGGATTTGTGTGAGTTACAATGAATAAATGTATATGTTTATTCTGTTTATGTTGTAACAACGGGATTTGGGCTGGTGTTAGCCATGACTGGTCAAGAAATTGTCAACCCAGTCTGGCAATACTGTCTGCACTACAGGTAGACAGGTCATACTGGTGAGATATGATATGGGAGCTATTTGCATGGCATGTAAAATCCCAGATGAAAAAACCGTCATGGAAACCACAGATGAGAGAAGCATGTTAAAAGTTTGGAATATAATCTTACTTTTTTGGACTAATTTACTATTGGCTAGGCTCACTAACAGACTTTGTCACTACACCCAGAGTTGTCAACCCAAACTGTGGTTGAAAATGCTTTACAGGACATCGAAGTCTACCTTGTATCACAGATGTTTGGGTTATTTCAAAGAATTTATAGAATTTTTTCCCCCATCAAGCTCTGGCCAGTGAAAACTTTGAGATCATCAACAGAAGAATACAGAGAGCCCACCAACTATTTAGCAGTCCTACCCGCCGTGTGACGCCGCCTGGGTAAAATAAAATGTCAACAAGCAAACTGAAAGGATCGTATAGGTTGGCCAAATTCAAATGCGAGTCATCGGGTAGTCTGCATGCTCAACATGTGTTGCCTTATTGATGTCAGTAGACCATATAACTTCTTTAGATGACATACTCAATGGTAGGGAAAGTGCTCAACTAACAAGGACCTAAATAATCCAGTGATTCAAGTAATTCTTTAATGGACAGTCCATTAAAGAATTACTTTAAGATTATTTTGCTCCTTATTTGTTGAGTACTTTCCCAACCTGTCCATTAAAGAATTACTTGAATCACTGGATTATATACATATATTTTTACACACCACGTGACCCTGACAAAAAAATACAACTGTATTTCACGGCGTTTTAACTCTGTGTTATGTGAAATGGGTTGTACCCACACAAACGAAGACAATGGTAGACTTTATCCTATAGGATGTAGTCATTAAATGTAATGGAAGAAAACCCCAAAATGGCAACGTAACGCTAAACAGAAAGGAGGCAAAGACTCCAGAAACACGGAGTGCGGAGGAAAGTGCAGCAGATGTGGAAAATACAACAGAAAAACCAGGAAAGATGCCCAGCGTTCAAATCAGCATGCAACAAGTGCAACAAAAATGGACATTGGGAGAGAACGTGTAAGAGCAAATCGGTGAGTGAAGTTAGAAAGACTGATGAGCAGAATATATACTTTTTGGGATCAGTGAATGCAAACTTGAGTGATGAAAAATGGACAGTGCAGCTTCTCATTGGTGCAACACCAGTGGAGTTTAAGATTGATACTGGAGCAGACGCTAGTGTTATGTGTGAAGAGACTTTCAATATGCTAATTCCAGAGAGAGAACTAAAGCAGACCAGCATTTCACTATGCAGTCCAGGGGGTCAATTGAATTGTCAAGGACAATTTCAAGCATGCACCATGTACAAGGGCAAGTCATACTCATTCCCAGTGTATGTTATCAGAGGGCAGAGTGTCAATAACTTACTCAGCTGTTCCACTGCAGTAGAGATGGGCCTTGTGAAACGAGTCAAGGAGGTCCATAATGCATTTGGAGAGCATGGCACTCTCAAGACAGAGCCTGTAAAAATACAGTAAAAGGACAATGCCACACCATATGCAGTGCACACAGCGCACAGGGTCCCAATACCGCTAATGCACAAGGTTAGAGAGGAGCTGCGCCGGATGGAGGAGAACGGCATTATAGAGGAGGTAACAGAGCTGACAGCTTGGTGTGCCCCTATGGTGCCCGTCCTGAAAAGGTCTGGAAAAGTGTGAATATGCGTTGATCTAAAGAAACTGAATGAACAGGTCAAGAGAGAGATTCATCTTACAAACACCGGAGGAGATCATAGCCAAGCTGAGCGGAGCAATGGTGTTCTCAAGCCTCAATGCAGCCTCAGGATTTTTCCAGATCCCTTTGCACAGCGACAGTGCCAGGCTAACGACGTTCATCACTCCATTCGCTGGGTACTGTTTCCGATGCTTACCATTTGGAATAACGAGCGCACCAGAGATATTTCAAAAAAAAATGACAGAGACACTACATGGCCTACATGGGGCAGCTGTGTACATGGACAACATAGTCGTGTATGGAAGGCACATGGAAGAACACGACCTTCGGCTTCAGAAAGTCCTGGAGAGAGTCGAGTCCGCTGGACTTAAGCTCAACAAGGAAAAGTGTGTGCTGAGGCAGAAACAGCATCACTTCCTGGGGCATGTGATTGATGCCGCTGGCATGTGACCAGATCCAGCCAAAGTGGAGGCTATCTGAGAGCTTACCACACCAGAGAATGTGCATGACCTGAAACGAGTCCTTGGCATGGTGAACTATCTTGGTAAATACATGCCAAACCTATCCACAGTCAGCCAGCCACTGTATGAGCTGCTAAGGTCCAAGACAGCATGGACCTGGGGGCCAGCACAACAGACAGCATTTGAGAGGCTTAAAGAGCTCCTGATGACATTACCTGTGTTGACATTCTACGACATCAACAAACCCACCACAGTCTCAGCTGATGCAAGTAGCTATGGGATCGGTGGCGTGCTACTGCAGCTCCATGGGGAAGACTGGAAGCCAGTAGCATACTTCTCCAGGAGATTGACTGATGCGGAAACCACATACGAGCAGATCGAGAAAGAGTGTTTGACATGTGTCTGGGCCTGCGAGCGGTTTGAAAAATACCTCTATGGCCTCGAGAGTTTCAAATTAGTGACAGACCACAAGCCCTTGGTCCCACTAATGAACAGCAAGGACTTAGACAATGTTCCACTATGGTGCCAGAGACTTCTTATGCGGCTCATGAGGTTTAAACCCGTAGTGGAGTATGCACCTGGAAAGACACTCGTTGTGGCAGACACACTGTAAAGGAGCCCTGTGCGCCACACGGAGGACGAGAGGGACACACACTCAGATGTGGAGTGCTACATCACAGCTGTCATTGAGAACATGCCTGCTACTCCACAGAAGCTGGCCAGCATCAGAGCAGCCACAGCAGCAGATGAGACGCTACAGACGGTGATCAGACACATCAGGTCAGGGTGGCCCGAACATGTGAGTAAAGTCCCAGGTAACGTAAGAGTGTATTTTCCAATGAAAAGTGAACTTCCAGAGTATAAAGGAATAGTTACTAGGGGATGCCGAATAGTGATACCTGAGACATTGAGGACAGACATTCTTGATAGGATTCATGATGGACATCAGGGCCTCACAAAATGTCAGGAGAGGGCAAATGCCTCTGTCTGGTGGCTGGGAATTTCCTCACAGATAAAACACAAGGTATTGTCGTGTCAGTTTTGCTGTGAGTCAAGAAAAGCACAGCAAAAGGAGCCATTGATCTCTACTCTGCTCCCTGGCCGGCCATGGAAGCGTATAGCTCTAGACCTGTGTGAGTACAACAAACAGAACGATTTAGTTATCTCAGACTACTACTCTAGATACATAGAGATTCTACACATGACAACAACAACCGGTGCTCAAGTCACTCTGAAGCTAAAAGCAACATGTGCCCAGTACGGCATACCGGATGTGGTCGTGAGTGACAACAATGGGCCACAGTTCTCGAGCGCCAAGTTTCAAGACGATGCTTCCTACCCTCGAGAGAAACCTGCAACCTAGATGGCCGAATTTGCAATGGCTCAAGCAGAAGGACAAGGCCAAAAAGAAGAAGCAAGCCTTCTACTATAACCAACGTCACGGGCTGAGATCCCCTACATCCACTGCAGCCAGGTGGTCATGTTCTCACCAAGCTGGACCACCAGAAATCCTGGACAACTCCTGCAGTGGTGACCAGCGAGAGTGTCACACTATGCTCTTACCTCATCGAGACACATCAGGGTGGAACATTCCGGCGTAACAGTCACCATCTCCAGGCCATGCCTGCTCCAGAGCCAGCTGGGAGCATAGTGCCTGTCTCACCTGTTCGCAAGAATGCCAGTCAAGAGCCCTACGACACAGTTGGACACGGGACTGGTCCACACACCCCCAGTGTCAGCATACATGCTGGTATAGAGAAACTGTCACAGACCAGGTCTGGATGGGTCATTAAACCAGTTGTTTGACTGGACTTGTGAGTGACTGTGTTCTCACATCTCATGGCCTTTGGGGGGACATACATTTATGAAAATAGGGGGGAAGAAAAGGGTGAACAAAGACAAAAAAAGAGTTCCAGATGGTAAACTGTATAACTAAGGAGTTATTTGGAAATGTCAAAAGAGTTCCAGAGTTTAATAGGTTGTGAAATGTTGAACTGAATGTTGAAGCCTTATTGTTGCTCTCCGTGGGGTAAGAGTTTTATTGATGCTACAGAAGAAAAGCACTGTTTACATAATGTTTAACATAATGTTATATTTGTTTACTTTAAGAGGTGAAAGAAAAACAAAAAGGGGGAGATGTCATAGTATTACAGTTAATACGGCAATGTGCACGACAGTGACGGAAACTGTGAGACGTGGCTGTACGTGAAAGGGGTTTTTACGACAGTAGACTATATGCGCGAAAGTTGTGTTGCATACATGTGAGCTGACCTGTTAGCTGAATAAAGTAGGCACTTAACCTGCTCCGTTTGACTGAACATTCTGTGATTTATTACATAATGTAATTGTACTATACAGTTTTTGAGAAAATTAAAGGCAAAATAAGCTTGATTTACATTATAATGCATTAATAATGTCTACATATTTGAACTGTAATTAAACAAATACCTTAATAGTTGACCCAGAACTTTCAATGGATTTATCTAGTGGACGACCCTGGCTGTATCCATGACAGGTTTCGTGTACTTTTACTGTACAGTTTTTGAGCTAATTAAAGGCAAAATCAGCTCTAATTACTGTATGTTATAACATCATAATGTCCTAATATATGAACTGTCATTGAAAAAAAAACCTTAAAAGTTGACACAGAATTTTCAATGGATTCATGTAGTAGAAGACCCTGGCTATGTCCATGACAAGTTTCTTGTAATTTTTTAGGACAGTTTTTCAGAATATTAAAGCTAAATTAAGCTTGATTTACACTATAATACATTAATAATGTCCACATATTTGAACTGTAATAAAACAAATTCCTTAATAGTAATTAATAGTAATATTAATTAATAGTAATTTTACTGTACAGTTTTTGAGAAAAACCTAAAAAAAGAAAAGACAAAGCTGGATTTACATAATATCCACATATTTGAATTGTGATTAAAAAAATCTTAATAGTTGACACAGAACTTTCAATGGATTCATGTAGTGGATGACCCGGGCTATGTCCATGACAGGTTTCATATAATTTTACTGTACAGTTTTTGAGAATATTCTAGCTAAATTAAGCTCAAATTACATTATAATACATTAATAATCTTGTCACATTTGAACTGTAATAAAACATATTCCTTAATAATTGACACAGAATTTTCAACGGATTCATGTACAGGATGACCCTGGCTGTGTTAATGATACGTTTCATGTAATTTCACTGTATGGTTTTGGGAAAATTAAAGCTAAAATAAGCTTGACTTATATTATAATACATTGATAATTTCCACATATCTGAACTGTAATAAAACAAATTCCTTAATAGTTGACAAATAATTTTCAGTGGATTCATATACAGGACGACCCTGGCTGTGTCCATGACAAGTTTCATGTACTTTTACTGTAGTTTTTGAGGAAACTAAAGGCAAAATCAGCTCTAATTACTGTACATTATAACACATTCATAATGTCTTAATATTTGAAGTGGTGACCCACATCTATATATCGAGAGACATTCACCTAAGAGGACGGTGTACCTTTAAGGGAAGAGGCGAGGGGTCAGATAATGCACTTCCGCTTCCGGTTCACAGTTCAGTGTCGTTGTCGAACGTATGACATGCAAAGTTGGAACTAGTAAACTACCTCGACTACGTCTACTCTCACGTCTCGTGTCTCGTTGTTTTCTAACTCCACATTGGTGACCCCGACGTGATCGAACTACTAATACGAGTATGTCTGACAACGACGACGCCGGTGCTAACAACATGGCTATTGCTAACGCTAGCATTTACGCCGCTACTGTGAAGCTACCCGACTTTTGGCTGCATAATCCTAGGCCGTGGTTTCAACATGTGGAAGCCCAGTTCCAGCTGAGAGGGATAACGAGGGATGCAACGCAGTACTTCCACGTAGTGGCGGCGTTAGACGCATCGACAACGGCGCGAGCAATGACACTGTTGGAAGCTCCGCCAGCTGCTGGCAAGTACGATGCTATAAAGACATTCCTCCTGAAGCTATTTGAACTGTGGAGCTGGAGAAGGCAGACCGTTTACTGTCCCTGAATGGCCACGGCAAACCGTCTGAGTTAATGGAAAAAATGCTGTCTGTGCTGGGATCGGCTGATCCGGCCTTTCTTTTCACACACATTTTTCTGAGGCAGCTCCCCGCACCTGTACGCACAGCACTGGCCAGTTCTCCTCTCGCCGCCTCCAAGGACTACCGTTCTCTGGCTGCTGAAGCAGACAGGGTTTTCCTGGCCAACCGGCAACAGTTTGTGCATGCCCTGCTATCCCCACATGACCGCCACACCACCACCTGTGTACGACTATATGGACACCGCGGCTGCGGTGACAGCCCGCCGCCAACCTGACGACGGGCTCTGTTATTACCATGCCAGGTTTGGGGCAAAAGCAAAACAGTGTCGCAAACCCTGCAGTTACAGGGTTCAGGGAAACGCCAAGGCCGGCGCTCGTTAACGGCTATGGGCGCCGGCCGTGACTGCAAGCTGTTGTTCATCAGAGACTCCTTGTCGGGCCGACGGCTGCTGGTTGACTCTGGCGCTCAACGCAGCACACTACCAGCACAAGCTGTGGACACGATGACCGACAGTCACGGCCCCCAGATGGACGCCGCCAACGGCACGTCCATTCGGACATACGGTATCAGACATGTGGACGTGTGTTTTGGCGGCCGACGTTTCGGCTGGTACTTTGTGATGGCTGCTGTATCCACCCCGCTCCTAGGTGCGGATTTCCTCTGTGCTTTCAACCTGCTGGTGGATGTTAAAAACTGTCGTGTGATTGATGCCGTCTCTTTTGCGTCATACCCCTGCACGCTTGGGGGGGCTGGAGCGCTGTGCCTCGCTAACACACTCTCCACCGGGGATCCATACCAACGCCTGCTCGCAAATTTCCCCGAGCTCACCACACCCACCTTCTCCTCGGCGGTGGCCAAGCACGGCGTGGAACATCATATCACCACAGTGGGCCCCCCAGTTTACGCCCGGGCCCGACGCCTCGACTCGGCCAAGCTCGCAATAGCCAGGGAGGAGTTTTCGACTATGGAGCGCCTCGGCATTGTCCGCCGTTCTGACAGCCCATGGGCTTCCCCTCTTCACATGGTTACTAAGGCCGACAGGGGTTGGCGCCCGTGCGGGGACTACCGTCGCCTAAACAATGCCACGACCCCCGACCGGTACCCCATACCGCACATACAAGATTTCTCTACCCACCTGGCGGGCGCTGCCATCTATTCCAAAATCGACTTAGTGCGGGGGTATCACCAAGTGCCGGTCCACCCACTGGATGTCCCAAAAACGGCTGTCATCACACCCTTTGGGCTCTTTGAGTTTTTACGTATGCCTTTCGGCCTTAAAGGGGCGGCGCAGACATTTCAGTGCCTTATGGATTCTGTGCTCCGCGACATGCCATTTTTGTTTGTGTACTTAGACGACATCCTCGTGGCCAGCGCGTCGGCGGAGGAACACATGGCGCACCTCAGACAGCTGTTCGACAGGCTCAGCGAACACGGCCTCATCATCAACCCAGCTAAGTGTCAGTTCGGGGAGTCGTCCATCACCTTCCTCGGGCACCACATCACTCCACAGGGGGCCGTTCCCCTCCCTGCCAGGGTTGAGGCTGTCACCATGTTCCCCCGCCCCCGCACTGTACAGTCGCTGCAGGAATTCCTGGGCATGGTGAACTTTTATAACCGTTTCCTGCCCCGTGCCGCCCACATCATGCGTCCCCTGTATGAGGCCCTGCGGGGTAAGAAGTCTAAGGACGAGCTGGACTGGTCTTCGGGGATGGACGAGGCTTTTGTGGCCGCCAAGACCGCGCTGGCCAACGCTGCGCTGCTAGCTCACCCGTCGCCTGCCGCCCCCATAGCCCTTACAACGGATGCCTCCGACTACGTCGTGTGAGCAGTGGGTGGGGGGGGGGGGGCTGGCAGCCGTTGGCGTTCTTCAGTAAACAACTCCGTGAGAGCGAGCGCAAATACAGCACCTTTGATAGGGAACTACTGGGTCTCTTCCTCGCAACCAGACACTTTAGGTTCCTATTGGAGGGCCGACAGTTCACCGCTTTCGTGGACCACAAACCGCTGACGTTCTGTATGCCCAAAACCTCAGAACCGTGGTCTGGGCGTCAGCAGCGCCATCTCGCGGCGGTTTCCGAGTTTACCACGGACATACAACACGTGTCGGGCAAGGATAACTTCGTCGCCGACTGCCTTTCACGGGCGGTTGTTAACGCCGTTCACTTGGGACTCGACTACGCCGCTATGGCAGCGGACCAAGCCAAGGACGCGACCGTTCAAGACTACCGGTCGACCCCTACGGCGCTACGGCTGGAGGACGTGACGTTCGACGCGGCCAACACCACCCTCCTCTGTGACATCTCCACCGGTCAACCGCGCCCCCTGGTGCCTACTTCCTGGCGGCGCCGAGTTTTCGACACCGTCCACGGCCTTTCCCACCCGGGAGTGAAGGCCTCGACCAAGCTGGTGAGCGTCAAGTTCGTTTGGCCTGGGCTCCGTAAGGATGTTAGAGCCTGGGCCGGCTCGTGTGTGGCGTGCCAACGCGCCAAGGTGTACCGCCATACCAAGGCCCCTTTGGCGCCGTTTGTGGTTCCAGAGAGGCGGTTTGACCACGTCAATGTTGACCTGGTGGGTCCCCTGCCCCCCTCCCGTGGTTATACGTTCCTCCTCACTATTGTGGACAGGGCCACCAGGTGGCCAGAGGGTATTCCCTTGTCCTCCACGACGGCAGCAGAGGTAGCACGGGCGTTCATCGGCTGCTGGGTGGCCCGTTTCAGCACGCCTGGTGACATCACGAGCGACCGGGGCTCCCAGTTTACCTCGGAGCTCTGGACGGCGGTCGCTGAGCACCTGGGGGTGAAGATCCACCGCACTGCGGCATACAACCCGCAGAGCAACGGACTTTGTGAGCGGTTCCATCGGGACATGAAAGCCGCTCTGCGGGCAAGCCTCACTGGCTGCGACTGGATGGACCGGCTCCCATGGGTCATGCTCGGCCTGCGTTCGGCCCCGAAGGAAGACCTCCAGACCTCCTCCGCTGAGCTGGTGTATGGCCAGCCCCTGCGGGTTCTGGGGGAGTTTCTTCCGGATGCTACGGCTCCCTGGTCGGCCGCCTCTCACCTCAGTGTGTCCCGGAGCGCTGCCGGTGCCTTCGCTCCCGTTCCGATGTCTCAACACTGCCTCCCCCGGTCCTACGTCCCCAGGGATCTGCCATCGGCGAGGTACGTCTTCATTAGGCACGACAGCCATCGGTCCCCGCTGCAGCCCCCATACGACGGGCCCTTCCGCGTCCTGGAGGCGGGGGATAAGAACTTTGTGGTGGACATCGGGGGCAGGCCGGAGCGGGTCGCTATAGACCGTCTCAAGCCCGCTCACTTGGACATTGGGGAGCCAATGCAATTTGCCCTACCCCCGCGGCGGGGGCGCCCTCCTAGTTCGGCCCCGGCACCTGCCTCTGTTCCTGCTTCGGCCCCGCCTATGGCCCGGGTTTCGGCCCCATCTGTTTCCCCTCCTGTGAAGCGCAGCCGTTATGGCCGCAGGGTCCGCCCCCCGACTTGTCACCTGTTTTCCCCGTGACTTTGCACTATGTCATTGACTGTTCTGTTGTAGAGTCTATTTTTATGTTCATGACTTGCACTTTTGCTGTTTTGCATTGTTTTGTGTAGGTGAATTCTGGGGGGGCCTGTGTGGTGACCCACATCTATATATCGAGAGACATTCACCTAAGAGGACGGTGTACCTTTAAGGGAAGAGGCGAGGGGTCAGATAATGCACTTCCGCTTCCGGTTCACAGTTCAGTGTCGTTGTCGAACGTATGACATGCAAAGTTGGAGCTAGTAAACTACCTCGACTACGTCTACTCTCACGTCTCGTGTCTCGTTGTTTTCTAACTCCACAGAACCGTCATAAAAACAGACCTTAATAGTTGACAGAACTTTCAATGGATTCCTGTAGTGGAAGACCCTGGCTATGTCCATGACAAGTTTCATGTAATTTTACTGTACATTTTTTGAGAAAATTAAAGCTAAATTGAGCTTGATTTACATTATAATACATTAATAATGTCCACATATTTGAATTGTGATAACAAAAAAATCTTAATAGTTGACAAGGAACTTTCAATGGATTCGTGTAGTGGATGACCCGGGCTATGTCCATGACAAGTTTCGTGGGGTCTGGCAGTGGGCCTTCAACAGTGCAATGATATTGTAATCAGCCAAATTTTGGGGGTATTTTTTAATATGTGTACAGCTCCGACACACACACACACACATACACACACACACACACACACACACACACACACACACACACACACACACTGCCAGTAACTCAGTGCCTCAAGATCCAAAATCAAATCCACTGGATAACAAATAGCCTTTGTCTCTCTCCATAGTTGGAAAACAATGAAAATGCACATGACATGGCCTCCGTTTCTGGCCTACAACATCACCATGGACAGTGCTAGCATGCAGCATCATAAAACCTCTTCTTTACAAACTGACCAGACCAAGTCAAAGCAATTCATGAGCAAAGAATAGAAATAACAATAACATCAACCTTCACATGCAGAATATGCCATGAGCAAAGTCGCAATACAATCATATGCAAAATATGCCAAACCTTACACCATAATATTGAGTATAGTAGGCCTAACGTTACATGAGCAAAGTGTGGTATTAACTAGCTATGATGTGCCATCATGATATGTAAAATTAATACGCCAGCTTTGATTTGGAGTAAAATAAAATTAGGCAGCTGACTTTATTAGGCTACTTGAATATAAAGTCCATCCGTTGGTCCTTCTTTGGGAAGTGGGCAATGGCAGCATCATGCAGTTTGTCCTTGGATTTAAATTCTATCAGAAGGCCTTTTTCTGTGGACATCAGTGCCAAAGCTCCAAGTCAATCCTGTCCCGTTCGTCTTGATGTGCTTCAGGGCCGAGAAAGACCTCTCAACTGAAGAGGTGGATACAGGGATGGTCAACACCACACAGATGATAAAGCATAGGCGAGACAAGAGCAGGAGTTGGCCTTCCATTTTCAATCACTTGTTGCTTTTCCTCGAAAGCACGTCTTGAGAAGGGTAACACCAACAAGCTAGCTACAACATTGCTCTCGTCTCCTCCTGTAGCCATGCTTCGTAAAATTATCTTAGCTTTAATTTTCCCAAAAACCATACAGTAAAATTACATGAAACTTGTCATGAACATAGCCAGGGTCTTCCACTACAGGAATCCATTGAAAGTTCTGTGTCAACTGTTAAGGGCATTTTTATTATTATTATTATTTCAGTTCAATTATGTGGACATTATTAATGTATTATAATGTAAATCAAGCTTATTTTAGCTTTCATTTTCTCAAAAACTGTACAGTAAAAACACGTGAAATTTGCCATGAACATAGCCAGGGTCTTCCACTACATCAATCCATTACATAAATCCATTGAAAATTCTTTAATGAATCTGCCGAAATATGAAATATGGGTCTTCCCTCGTCCTTTTTTGTCCGCGCCAAGCACCCCTACCGTAACACCGCCAGTAAATGCGCATCAAAGTCAGACGCGCGGCTGGCTAGACCGGGCTTTCGTAAAAGACGGCTCAACTTGGGGCCGTATAGTCAGAGCTCTCAATCAAAACTGTTATGCCGCTAGGAAAGATAAACCAATCTCAGTTAAAACCACACAAATATCTTGTTAAATTAGAACTAGATAGCTTGATACCGGAATAGTGGGAAGTAATGAAAGCTGTAGTTCATGGGGGGGTTGTTTTTTACAAATATAATTTGTTGCATTTTCGATGAAATGTTCAGTTTCGAACATGTACAGACGGTTGTGGTAATGTAAAGGAGCAGCTGTGCCGCCACCTTGGGACCATCAAAGGCGATTTTCTGTTTGTGTGAAACAAATATTACAACACACTAAAACCTAAACTCCAAATTAAGAACAAACAAACAACGGCATCACTCTTCATCGAAATCAAAACTGCTTCCGCTCAGCTTGTATGGCAGCCACGCGGAGAAGCCCATGTGCAACAAAGAAGCAGCTGGTGACTCCACATGTATCGGAGGAGACACGTTGTAGTCTTCAGCCCTCCCCGGATCAGCAGAGGGGGTGGAGCAGTGACCGGGACGGCTCAGAAGGGTGGGGTAATTGGCCAAGTACAATTGGGGAGAGAAAAAAAAGGGGGGGGCTACAGAACACAATTTCACAGCTCAGTTAAAAAAAAAAAAACCTTTCCTTTAACTTAAAGTGCCCTGCACGCGTCATTTTGAGTGGCGAATCCAAAACAAATAAAGAGGCAAACAGCCAAGACAGGAGCCCGCATTGAGCCTCAAGAAAACGCCATGGCACGGTTTGTAAAGTGGCCATCTGCACGTGTCCAAGTCGCCAAACATATCAAACATTTGCTTATATACCAGAATATCAAAGCCACATTTACACTCAACCGGTTCAGGTCTGATGACTGATCTGACAGGGGGGGGGGGGGGGACCCAAAACACAACAAAAAACAAGCCCAGCCAAAGTTGACATGTGGGACCAGCAGAAGTCAGAGATTATAATGACGACGCCAGTTAATAAGGCGGTCATTTGGACCGTTTTGGATTTTCAAAGTTTAATAACTTTTTTGGGGGGGGATACAGACCTGCCGCTCCCTGAATGCTCTTAAAATGTTATATATTTGCATTAAAATTAGTTTTAGATCAATAGCACAAATATCATAAAACGACCATGACCGGTCGAAATGACCGCGCGTAATGTCTGCGTCATCGTGTGTGTCATGTCACTATTTATGACGTGTGTTGGTTGCGTCAGTTCCTTCGTGACGTTCATTGCTCTGTCCTAGAAACAAGCTAGCGTTCTCCGTTGTCCAGTGCAGAGAAATAGTCCCAACTTGATTTTTGATTATTGCCAACATGTGTGGTTACAGACGCCATTACAGACGCACCATGACTACCACCGAGGCGTTGCAGTATTTCCAAGCGTTGGACAGCGGCCATTTTAAATTGTTTGAAAAATAGTATTAAAGTTGTTAAAATGTTAATGTTGGCGTCAGTCGTTTCTTAACAGACATACACATGCAATGCATAAATATCTCAATTGGGTATTTATACTGACAGAACCTCTTCCTGTCCTCTGCATCTTCCTCTGTCACATCAGCCACTTGCATGTCCTCCCTCGTCAAATCCATAAACCTCCTCTTTGGCCTTCTTCTTTTCCTCTTCCCTGGCAGCTCCATTATTCAGCATCCTTCTCCCAATATACCCAGCATCTCTCCTCCACACATGTCCAAGCCATCTCAATCTTGCCTCTCTTGAGTCGTCTCCAAACTGTCCAAACTGAGCTGTCCCTCTGATCTACTCGTTCCTAATCCATTCTTCATCCATCTTTCTTCATCACTCCCAATGAAAATCTTAGCATCCTCAAATCTGCCACCTCAGGATATAAAGTTTAAAAACCGGGGGGCATTTTGACCGCCCATGGTCGTTTTAGGTAGGAGTGAAATCCTGGTCGTTCTAGGATGGGTGGAGTGAATAATACCCGTGTGACCATATCTAGAGATCTTTCATTTAAAGGGGTGATAACGCTATCTATATTAATTTTGAGACTGGAGGTTTACTAGTAGTAGAGGTCATAAGGAAGAAAAAAAACTGATAACCGGCAAATAATACATAGACCTTTATTGTAGTCATTTGAAGGTGTGCAAGTAATTAACTGAAAGAAAAGATTTCTGCACACTAAGATCTATGCATAGATCTATCCATCCATCCATTATCCGAACCACTTATCCTGCTTTCGGGGTCGCGGGGACAGGACAGGCCATCAGGCCATCATCACAGGGCTGACATGCACACACACATACCTAGGGGCATTTAGTACGGCCGATTCACCTGACCTACATGTCTTTGGACTGTAGGAGGAAACCGGAGCCCCCGGAGGAAACCCACGCGGACACGGGAGAACATGCGAACTCCACACAGAGGATGACCCGGGATGACCCCTAAGGTTGGACTACCCCGGGGCTCGAACCCAGGAGCTTCTTGCTGTGAGGCGACCACGCTAACCACTGCATCACCGTGCCGCCTACATAGATCTAAGTGTGCAGAAATCTTTTCTATCAGTTCGGACTCAGTAATGCTTCCAGCATGAGCAGGTTTAGTCATTAGTAAGTTTGATGTGGTTGTGAAGAAAGGAAGTGATGTGTGCGGTGTGGGAGAGGAAACATTGATGCATGAGTTTGTTGAATGTTGTGAGCTGGAGGGATACATGTTGAAAATGAAAGAATTGATAAGTAGATGTTGGAGAGGAGGGTTTGTTGAGAGAATAGAATGGTTGTTTGGGGTGACTGCCAAAGTGAAAGGATGTAATGTGAATTTATTAAATTGTGTTTTCAACCATGCCAGGTTTGCTGTCAAGTTAACGAGGAATATGGCCCATTATGAAAAGAGGAGAGTTGAGGTGTGGAATGTTTTTAAGAGTATAATGGAGAGAGATGTTAATGTGTTGCATAGTTATGTCAGGGAAGAGGAGTTTATTGGGGGGGGTTTGTGGAGGGGAGCACTTTTATAGTGATTGGAGAAGAAGGGAGGGTGATGTTAGATTTTGGTTAAATGGTGTAGTGTGTGGGTTATGATGTATTGGGGATGGTTTAAGTGTATTTTTTGTTTGATTTCCTTGATTAGGTGGGGGGCCTGTGGGATGGAAGCCATGCAAAAGTCATAATACAGCACTATTGTAATACAACAATAGTGCAGTATTACAATAAGGGCAATACTGCACTGTTGTAGTCTTGTTGAGCTGTGGTTTTTGAATGGGATTTCTTTGATTTGGTGGGGGGGGGGGGCTGTAGGCTACAAGCCATGCTGGGGCTTACAGGTTACCTCACTCTTTTTCTGTCCTGTCTATCTGTGTTTTAAACTTTAGTTGAATGTCTTGTATCGTGTGTTTTCTTCTTGTTCTAATGATTAAGCATATATCTGCGCAAATATGTAAAAAGAAAGAAAGAAAGATGTGTGTTATGCATGTTTTTTCATAAGAAAAAAACAAAAAAAACAACTGCTTCCAGCACCTTAGCAGAGATATAGCCGGGTGGAGCAGTAGTCACCCTGCATTATCTAGAGGGCAAGTAATTAGGGGGCTGGTGGTTAGCACTGTTGCCTCACAGCAAGGAGGTGCTGGGTTCTTCCTGTGTGGTGTTTGCATGTTCTCCTCCTCATGTCCGTGTGGGTCAACATCACTACATACAGGAGGGAAGATGCTGATACTTCCTGTGAATACTCGCCGTGACTCAAAGGAAAGGCAAACATCCAGGTTCCTAATAATCTACCAAAATACAAAGCTCATTAACGTTGGTGGTTTGTGTGTGTGTGTGTGTGTGTGTGTGTGTGTGTGTGTGTGTGTGTGTGTGTGTGCGCGCGCGCGTGAGGGGGGGGGCAAGAAAGAGAGAGCGAGAGATCTTAAACATGACGTCACCCTTGACAGATGGACTTGTGGGTTATTGTCTTAACCACATGTTGGAAATTCAAAGTTTATCACACAAGCAACATGTAACTGCTGTCAAATGAAGTTGGAGAGTGGACTAATGATATGTCAGCGCCCTCTCTCTCTGTTCTGGCTGTTTCTCCTAGTTAAGAAACAAAGGCGTTTCGTTATGTCAGTGTATGTCGTGAGTTGGTCATAATATAGGGATGGCGGGTTTTATTAAAAGGACTGTGCTGTATATCAGGCTGAGTGGAGCTGAAGTCCTCGTTAGATGAACAAACAAGGCAGATGGACGGACGAATAAGTTCGCAGTCACAATCTTCTCTTGGACTATAAGAAAGTCAAGATGAGAGTGAGAACCTTGGGCGTCCGGGTAGCGTGGCGGTCGCCTACCAACACGGGGAGCTCCTGTTCGAATCCCCGTGTTACTTCCGGCTTGGTCGGGCGTCCCTACAGACATAATTGGCCGTGACTGCGGGTGGGAAGCCGGTTGTGGATATGTGTCCTGGTCGCTGCACTAGCGCCTCCTCTGGTCGGTCGGGGCGCCTGTTTGGGGGACTGGGGGGGAATAGTGTGATCCTCCCACGTGCTACGTCCCCCTGGTGAAACTCCTCACTGTCAGGTGAAAAGAAACGGCTGGTGACTCCACATGTATCGGAGGAGGCATGTGGTAGTCTGCAGCCCTCCCCAGGTCGGCAGAGGGGGTGGAGCAGCGACGGCTCGGAAGAGACGGGTACAACTGGGCAGAAAAGGGCGGGGGGGATTTTAAAACAAACAAACAAATAGATAGATAGATAGATAGATAGATAGATAGATAAAGTATAAAGTGAGAACGTTTCAACTTCTTTTTAATGAGGTTTTCCTCGTACAGTTGTTTACATGTTAAGTTCCCTTATGTAGATAGCCATAGCGTTTGGCCATTTAGAGAACATTATTATCCTGATCATCATAGGGAATTGTAACACATCCACATATACGTCATGATATCTGTCTACATATGCAAAAATACCGTGCTGAAGAATCCACGTGAGGCTCGTCGTACTGAACTTTGGGTAAGTATATCATCATTAAACCGTAACTATACTGCTCAAAAAAATAAAGGGAACACCTAAAAACACAATATAGACCTCGATGAATGAAATATTTCAGCTGAAAATCTTTATTTATTAGACAGAGGAATGTGTTTAGAGCAAAATAACCTCAGAAGGATCAATGGAAATCAAAATCATTAGCCCATTAAGGTCTGGATTCAGAATCATACTCAAAATCAAAGTGGAAAATGAGAACATAGGCTGATCCAACTTCTGTGGAAATTCTTCAAGACGATTCAAAATGAGGCTCAGTAGTGTGTGTGGCCTCCACGTGCCTGTATGCACTCCCTACAATGTCTGGGCATGCTCCTGATGAGACGACGGATGGTCTCCTGAGGGATCTCCTCCCAGACCTGGATCAGGGCATCGGTCAACTCCTGGACAGTCTGTGGTGCGACATCGTGTTGGCGGATGGTACGAGACATGATGTCCCAGAGGTGCTCGATTGGATTCAGGTCTGGGGAACGTGCAGGCCAGTCCATAGCATCAATGCCCTCGACATACAGGAACTGCTGACACACTCTGGCCACATGAGGACGAGCATTGTCATGCATGAGCAGGAACCCAGGGCCCACTGCACCAGCATATGGTCTGACAATGGGTCTGAGGATCTCATCCCGGTACCTAATGGCAGTCATGGTACCTCTGGCTAGCACGTAGAGGTCTGTGCGGCCCTCCAAGGATATGCCTCCCCAGACCATCACTGACCCACCGCCAAACCGGTCATGCTGGAGGATGTTGCAGGCAGCAGAACGTTCTCCACAGCGTCTCCAGACTCTCTCACGTCTGTCACATGTGTTCAGTGTGAACCTGCTCTCATCTGTGAAGAGCACAGGGCGCCAATGGCGAATCTGCCAACCAAGATGTTCTCTGGCAAAGGTCAATCGGGCTGCACGGTGTTGGGCTGTGAGCACAGGCCCCAATTGTGGACGTCGGGCCCTCATACCATCCTCATGCATTCTGTTTCTCACTGTTTGAGCAGAAACCTGCACATTAGTGGCCTGATGAAGGTCGTTTTGTAGGGCTCTGGCAGTGCTCCTCCTGTTCCTCCTTGCACAAAGGACCAGATAGCGGTCCTGCTGCGGGGTTGTTGTCCTCCTGCGGCCCCCTCCACGTCTCCTGGTGTACTGGCCTGTCTCCTGGTACCTCCTCCATGCTCTGGACACTGTGCTGGGAGACACATCAAATCTTCTTGCCACAGCACGCATTGATGTGCCATCCTGGATGAGCTGCACTACCTGAGCAACTTCTGTAGGTTGCAGATACCGCCTCATGCCACCTCTAGTGGTGAGGGCACTAGCAAAATGAAAAACTAACCAAAGATCAGCCAGAAAAGATGAGGACAGGCAAATGGTCTGTGGCCACCACCTGCAAATCCATTCCTGTTATAGGGGTTGTCTTGCAAATTGTCTAATTTCCACCAGGTGGAAATTAGACAATTTACCAACAGGTGAAATTGATTCACAAATCAGTGTTGCTTCCTAACTGGACAGGTTGATATCTCAAAAGTGTGATTGACTTGGAGCTACATTGCATTGCTTATGTGTTCCCTTTATTTTTTTGAGCAGTGTAGTTTTCACGTCCCTCAGATATTTCAGGCCTCATTTTGTGAGACATTTTTTGGTAGTCGATTAGACAGAATTGTGTATCACGATATGACAATATCCGAATTTCATCCAAATACAAAACCACCGAAGGACGATAAACGGCAATATTAAACTATTGCCCCGTCCTAGACGCGGCCATTCTACCTGGAGTCTCCCACACCGGCATGTTATCAGGTTTCCTGTTCCCTTCAGCTTCCCTGTTTGCTCCGGAGCAAGGTTCAGAAATCACAAATGAGAAATAAAAAAAAAGTTTCACCTCATCACGACCCCCCCCCCAAAAAAAGACACAACACTCTTTGTGCAAAAAAAAAAATCTATTATCAACGAATAGTAAATAATAAATAATAGAAAAACTGTAAGTTTGTTTGTGGTCTACTTGGTGCCGGTTGCTCCTCTCCTCTCTCGGTGTCACAGCGGGGGAGTCGACGGTGTTACGGCCAAATCTGCAACGGCCACTTCCAGCGCCTTCAGGACAATATGGTCACATTTTTGACAGTTGCAGCACCCCCCCCTTTTCTCCCCAGTTGTGCTTGGCCAATTACCCCTGTCTTCAGTCGCTGCTTCACCCACCCCCCTGCTGATCCGGGAGGGCTGCAGACTACCACATGTCTCCTCCGATACATGTGGAGTCGCCAGCCGCTTCTTTTCACCTGACAGTGAGGAGTTTCACCAGGGGGACGTAGCGCGTGGGAGGATCACGCTATTCCCCCCCAAAAAACAGACACCCTGATCGACCAGAGGAGGCGCTAGTGCAGCGACCAGGACACATACCCACATCTGGCCTCACACTCGCAGGCACGGCCAATTGTGTCTGTAGGGACGCCCGGACGGTTGCAGATTTTGATGTAACACCGGTGCAGAGATTTTCCTTTCCCCCCTTGACCTGTTCCAGCACCAACGTCCATTAGAAAACAGCAGTAGACGGTTATATCTGGAAATGCTGAGTCCTCTGTCCTCTTCTTCCCTCTCTGTTTGGTTAATATAATATCCAATCGAACGGATACAAAAAAAAATCAAGAACACTGAATGTGTGTAATGAACCCTGTAAAGTTGTCCATACATTCAACCCACTTTGACCTTCACAGCCTGATATCCTCCCTCTTTATATTTTGTCCCTTAGATCAGAAAAGAGGAGACACTCAGCTCTTTTGCTCTTTATCATGTCCATATTCTTGTCCCCATCACCATGCTTTGTAACGTTTTATCGATTGTCTTATCTTTTGACTTGACCGATTTGTCTGCTTTTTGTAAAATCTGAACAAGTGCAGCGCACTATGGTTAACGTTGGTCACTTTTAAATGTGCTCTATTTGTTAAATTTGCTTTCTTTTTTAGTGCACACAATCAGTCTCCGCTTCCCCTCATTTCCATTCAGTTTTCAATGCAACTCAATTTCCAGCAGCTGAAATCACCCGGACGGACTTAGGCATTCTTTTGACTGTCTCTCCCCCAGCATCCATGCTCTCATCCAACATGGTCTCTCGTCCATCATGGTCTCTCATCCATCATGGTCTCTCATCCAACATAGTCTCTCATGCAACATGGTCTCTCATCCAACATGGTCTCTCAAAAATGGTCTCTCATCCGTCATGGTCTCTCAAAAATGGTCTCTCATCCAGCATGGTCTCTCATTTCTTGCTCAATGTCTGCTGGTGTCTCCGTCCACCTCATTGGGATCGTAGCTGTTGGTTGACGGCGGTGAACAGCCCAGGTCGGAGGTCAGCGAGCATGGGCTCCTTATGAAAAGACGGAGGGCCCCTCTGCAGATGAGGCCAAACCAGTAGAGCTGGAGGGCCATGAGGAAAGCGGCTCCCACGTTGCAGAGCCAGGGTGCCACCAGAGGAACCTGGTAGATGGGGATGGAGGCGTACCTGCAAACAAACACCAGGGGACAGTGATGTCAAAAACATGTACACACAAACAAACATGCTGAACATGCTGAATATCACGCAAATGTAATTTGATGTTTAATAACAATTTAATGTTTATCTTATGAAGAATTTTATAGCTTTTACTGCTGTGTAGATTAATCAAATTATTATTTGTTCATCAAATCAGCACTTATAAAATTATATCTATTTATACTCCCTTTATCTGACTTATATGAGGTTATGTGTGCATTCGTTGAGTTTTTTTATGCTTCTTCTAAACTCTTTGTAGTGTTTGGAACACGCAGACCTCACTACTGCAATATTACTTCATTCTCTATGTGTATTTTTATTTACATTCAGTCTGCTACAGAGACAATGTACTTTCTGTATAGATGTATACATGTAGCTATATATTCACGCTATATCATCCATCCATCTATTAACCCGAACCGCTTATCCTGCTCTCAGGGTGGCGGGGATGCTGAGCCTATCCCAGCAGTCATTGGGCGGCAGGCGGGGAGACACCCTGGACAGGCCGCCAGGCCATCACACACGTTATATCATGTGAAAGCTAAATGAGAACCCAAATAGATGCAATTTGCTATTAACTTGAATATGTTGTCTCATCTTACATGTTCTCTACCTTCTTATAAATCTATGTAGTATGTGTTTCACAAGTCCACATGACGGTTGTTTGTGTCTAGTTTCTCCGCTTTGTTTGTTTTTTAAGATTTTATGTTGTCGTTCGCACTGCTTTAGCAAAGTTGTCCATTGACGGTTGTGACGATGAAGCCCCGCTGAACTGAACAGAACAGAACAGAACAGAACAGAACAGAACAGAACAAAACAAAACAGAACAGAACAGAACAGAACAAAACAGAACTGAACAGAACTGAACAGAACAGAACAGAACTGAACAGAACAAAACAGAACTGAACAGAACAGAACAGAACTGAACTGAACTGAACAAAACAGAACAGAACAGAGCTGAACAGAACTGAACAGTTCTGTTCACTGGCCTCATGTCTACATGTTCACCTGCTGTAGGCATAGTAGAGGTAAGGGAAGAGTAACACACGGCAGCTGAAGAAAGAAACCAACATGAGACCGCCGTTGACTTTGTGAAGGAGGGTGTGCTGCTTCTTGTACTGACGGGGTGGAAACCACAGACAGAGAGAGAGAGAGAGAGAGAGAGAGAGAGAGAGAGAGAGAGAGAGAGAGAGAGAGAGAGAGAGAGAGAGAGAGAGAGAGAGAGAGAGAGAGAGAGAGAGAGAGAGACAGAACAAAGAGAAATAAGAATCAAAAAGTGGAAAAAATAGCAAGCGAGAAAATTACAGATGGAGTAAAAGGGGCCCGAGATAGACAAAAAGAAACGAGTCCTGGGTGAGCGAAGATAAAAGAAAAACAAAATAAAAAGTTGACAGTTGGTGAAACATGGCCATGTCAGTTTGGACTGATTCAACTTCGAAATAACAACCAAACACCTGCAACGCACTGTTTTGCAGTAAATATGCCACCAACACTAACTACTACCACATGATAATGGTGATGATGATATGAATTGCACGCACACAAAAAATGACAATCTATCATCCCTTCTTTACCTGAAATCAACCCAGTGAGTGGTACCAATACAGACGCTTGGTACCAACAAAGATGCACACACGACATTAGCGGTCCACAGAGAGACATTTACCAGTAGTGAGAACGGGGTGTCACTATTCTTTTTTTTTGGGGGGGGGGGGCGCTTTTCCCCTTTTCTCCCCAACTGTACATGGCCAACCGCCCCACTCCTCCGAGCCGTCCCGGTCGCTACTCCACCCCCTCTGCCAATCTGGGGAGGGCTGTAGACTACCACAGACCTCCTTCGATGCGTGTGGAGACGCAAGCCGCTTCTTTTCGCCTGACAATAAGGAGTTTTGCCAGGGGGATGTAGCGCGTAGGAGGACCACGCTATTCTCCCTAGTCCCCCACCCCCCAAAAACAGACACCCTGATCGACCAGAGGAAGTGCTAGTGCAGCGACCAGGACACATACCTACATCTGGGTTCCCACTCACAGACACGGCTAATTGTGTCTGTAGGGACGTCCAACCAAGCCGGAGGTAACACGGGATTCGACCCGGCAACCCCCGTGTTGGTAGGCAACAGAATAAACCGCTACGCCACTCGGACGCCCAGTGGTGTCATTATTCTTTATGCGGTGTACACAGGGTGAGTTCCTACACTGACACCAGGCTTGGATCCTAGTGACGGAAAAGGGAGTGGGTGATTATAAATTGGACACCTCCTATCTGACACAGGCCCAGAGCCATCAACATGAAGTGGGTCCCAGGCCATCCTCCTCCCACTGCAACAGATTACTCAGCACTTAAGCAGACCTGCCCTCACCTACACCGTAGTGTGTGCTGTGAGTGGATGGATGGGTTGGTACCTGGATCAGGACTTTCCCCAGGCAGACGGATGGCGTGCTGAGCTCAGCCAGGAACAGGACACCCTGGAAATAGTCCCCCTTTCCCTGCCTCCAGAACTGAAAGCGAGAGAGAAAGAGGGAGATGAGACCAGGGGGCAGATGAACAGAACTGTGTTTAGATTAATGAAGAGAGTCTTGTGCACACCTCTGTGGTAATATTCCTCGCTGAGCTGCCGGTCTGAACAAACCTACCCAGATCTGCCCTCAAGCCACGCTGAGGCCTATGCAAAAATGGATTTGCATTGACTCTGTGTGTGTGTGTGTGTGTGTGTGTGTGTGTGTGTGTGTGTGTGTGTGTGTGTGTGTGTGTGTGTGTGTGTGTGTGTTGCTTTCTCCCATTCCCTGGCTCTGTCAGTTTTATTATGTCCGAGATTGTACAATCACAACAGCTACGGTTAAACCTGCATGGAGGTCCTATCAGATGTGTGTCTTCTTACATGTGACACTACCAAACACTGAACTCAAACATGTGATTTATCAGAAATCCCAAACTCCCCCTTTTTTTTTTCCATAGAAAGAAAGTAGCTTCCAATACAATAGAAAAAAAATGCAATGTATCTCAGTCAGTTTCTGGTCCCATAACTTGCTAGGTAAACCCCATATTTACAGTTGTTTACACACCTATTTTAATATCTGTTTTTTTTATCATCTTTCCTGTCACTTTATGTGTTTTATGTGCATGTGTCGTTTTGCATATGCAAAGCCAAATCATTTGTATGTGCAAAGAAATTACACAAATACAAAAGAATAGTGACTTCAGTCTTTGTGTTAAGAGTTTAGGCACAGAAACAGAAGCTGAAGTAACACGAACTGAGATGCTGAAGATTACAACTCAGAAATAGAAAACACACTTATTGGTTATCCATCCATTCATCCATACTTCCATTATCCAAGCCGCTTATCCAAATTCGGGTCGCGGGGATGCTGGAGCCTATCCCAGCAGTGGCGGCAGGCAGGGAGACACCCTGGACAGGCTGCCAGTCCATCACAGGGCTCACACACACACACACACACACACACACACACACACACACACACACACACACACACACACACACACACACACACACACACACACACACACACACACACACACACACACACACACACCTAGGGACAATTTAGTA